>NC_085136.1:12999179-13018494 GCF_035046485.1 Aedes albopictus
ATTCTAAGACCCATCGAAAACCCTTTCGATCTCCTGGAACGCCCCCGAAACTTATTGAAAATCCTGAAACGTCTTTGAAACCTATTGGAAATCCTTAGAACGCGCCTGAAACTCTGTAACGCCCCTGAAATGGCCTGGAGTACCCCTAAAGACCCTAGAAAAACCATGGAACGCCTCTGAAACAATTTGGAGTGGCACCTGAAACCCCCTGTAACCTCCTTGGAACGATTTACCCCTGAAATTCCCTGGAATCTGTTGAATATCCCAGAAACAATCCCGAAATCCCTTGGAAACCCCTGAAGCTCCCTGGAAAACTCTTCAAACTCCCTGTTACAGCCCTGAAATTTTTGAAAAGCCCTTAACACTAGGGCTAGAACGCTCCTGAAATTATCTGAAAACCCCGGAACCTCCCTGTAATCCCATGGAAAACCCCTAAATACCCTGGAACGCACCAGAAAGCCCTTGTAAACCCCTCGAACGCCCATTAAATCCCCTGGATCATTCCTGGAATGCCACTGAAATCTCATGGAATACCACTGAAACGCTTCGAAAACACCTGGAACACCCCTGACACTAATGACACATCGCTGAAATCCCCTGCAACACCTCTGAAACTCATTGAAAATCCCTTGTACGCTCTTAAAACCCCTTGAAACACCCCTAAACCGTCCATTAAACTCTCTGAAACTCTGTGGAAAGCCCTTAAAACTCCTTGGAACACCTCTGAAATCCCTCGAAAACCCCTAAATGCCAGGACTAGAACACCCCTGAAATATGATGAAAACCCTGGAACTTTCCTGTAACTCCATGAAACACCTCTGGAACATCCCTGACACCAATGAAACGCTTTTGAAGTCCACTGGAACACACCTGTAAACACCCTTGAAACCCACTACAACCCCCTGGATCACCCCTGAAACTCATTGAAAATCTTGGAGCGTTTCTGAAATCGCCTAGAACAAACCGCAAACCCCTTGAAAACCCCTTGTACGCTCCTGAAACCTCTTGAAACACACCTGGAACGCCTATTGAACTCCGTGAAACCTCCTGGGAAGCCCTTGAATCCCCCTGGAACACTCCTGGAAGCTGGTTTCTGTGGGCTCTCAAGGAGTGTGGGAGGGTTTCAACAAACATACAATGACGTTTTAATAGAGTTCAGAAGCTTAAGGATTTCCAGATGGTTTTCAAAGAAGTATCATGGGGTTTCAGGGGAGTTGTGATACAAAGCCCAACCACGTTTTAAAGAGCACAAATCTGAAGCACAGACAAACAGACGTAACTCTTAAAGGAAATACCTCAAAAACTTTTGCCCGGTGTCTTTTTCATGCGCACACTGCCACCTGTTGGTAGAACCGCGCGCAACACTGTCGGCCATGATGGATTTTCATTTGACGTTTGTCTAACACGCACACTACTAAACAAATCGCCTGTAATTTTCGTTTGAATCATTCAGCAACGTGTACACTGGCAAACGTCAAAGCGATCGAGCGGCTCTGGTGGAAGAATCGCGCAAATCAAATGAAATTTGAATTGATCGTTAAATACATGAGGCAAGTCGTTTTGAAGAGTGTTACGTCTGTTTGTCTGTGCCTGAAGACTCTAAAAGTCGATCGATTGATCTTTACCAGGTTTCAGGGGGTCTCCAGGGGTACTGCAAGGGGTCTCGCCCGTGAATTTCAGGGGCGTTTCAAGCAATCTCGGGCGAGTTTCAGAGGGTATTATGAAGATTTACAGGGTACTTCAGGAGTGATTAAAAGGATGGCGGGGTGTCATAGGGGCTTTCAGATTGTTTCAGAGGATAACAGAGTCACATGGTGCTGTCCATAAACTACGTAGATTCAATTTCGGCAATATCAGACCCCCTCCCCCCTCGTAGACTTTCGTTCGTACATTTTTTTGAAATTTATATGGACCGTAGACTTTGGTCTACCCCCTCTCTTCGAGTCTACGTAGTTTCTGGACAGGCCCCAGGAGGATTCAGGGGCTTTCTGGGGTGTTTCATGTGATATCACGTGGTTTCAAGGAGATTTCAAAGGGTCTCAGTGGCGTTTCGGAGGATCTCAGGGGGATTCAGGGGTTTCAAGAGGATTCTTCACCAGAGAGTAAAAAATTCGAAGATTGAAATTGAAGATTGACATTCTCATTTTTTCATTCGTGTTTGGCCACATTCATTGTCAGCTGAATGCCTCTCTTTTTTCATTCAATTCTCTGTCACGAATATTTTTTGGCACGTCGTAAAATGTCCAATTTCTGTTAACAGACGCGCAATCCGACCTAATGGACAAATAGAGAACATAATTATTATCCTAATTAACTACTATACACAAGCTTTGAGGTAATTGGACGTATAATCGGGAGTTACGGTCCAGTTTTATTTCTCAGTGAAAATTGTCAGTGAAAGAAAAATGAATGAATAGGTGAAAAAAATCATTCACCAAAATGAATTTTATTTTGATCCCTCAGTTGAGAATCTTCAAAATTCACGATGAATTTCACTCATTGAAAATGAAAATTTTAAACTCTGTTCTTCACATTTTAAATGTGGCCAAGGGGGTTTCCGGAGTGCCCAAAAAAGGAAGTTTCAAGGAGCATCAGAGGCGTTCCAGGGGGTTGTTTCAGAGGACTTCAGGAGCCTTTTAATAAGGGCGTTCCAACAGGTTTCGTTGCAGCTTCAATGGGATAAGGGAGATTTCTGAGGCGTTTCAAGAGGATTCAAGGACGATTCAACAGGATCTTTAAAGGGGGTTACACGTTGTTTCAAGAGCGTTTCAAGGCATTTAAGAAAGTTGCAGGGAGTTTCAGAAACGCGCTGTGGCTATTGTTCTTATTCGAGTCCGAATAGGGGTCGTCCCAGACAACCAGGAATCGCATGTGCTGTACATCGTATAAAGTACTATTTTTACTCACTATTGCATACATATACGGCTGAGGGACAATTTTCATCGCTTATGATGTTATTTTTTGAACTTATTGCGATGTATCTGGTACAATCATATAAGAGTGCAAATTAACTTTTATAATGTATAACTACATCGTAGTAGACGATATTCTGATGTTTTATTGTGACGAACTTTACTTATTCGCAAAAGAGTTCGAGCGGACTCGCAAAGTGTCAATTGAATTCGCATAAATGCGCACTTCGATGACTATACGACTTCGCTTGGTACTTTTATTATTATGTCAGTTAAACTCGCATTAGTGTACACACTAAATCGCATAGAAGTAGAAACAAACTCGTTAAAATGTGCATACAAACTCGCATAAGCTAGAATTGTTAATAATGGTATATTGCGATGTGATATGTGATAACAATGAAAGAGGTGCTGTTGGAGTGCCAAAAAGCTACAAGAAAGTTAGCAGTCAGCATTATGGTTACAAAACAAGTTAAAAAGTCATAATTTTTGTTTTGTTGACCTGATAATTAACAGAGGTGATAACTGTGCGGGAAATCACGCTTCGTCATTTGAGCTCCAGATAGCTTGTTCGGTACAGCGCAGAGAAACCAAGTGCATTCCAACAAACACTGAGGTGAGTTAGAATGTAATGACAATTAATCAGTGTGTTTTTCATAAGTGGTGTTTGGTGTTAAGTGTGAAGTGTGGCTCGAAAATCCAAAGGTTCTTAGTTCGATACTGAGGTGACAAGAATTGTTTTTTTTTTCGATTATTATTAGGTCGCATAAGATGCTATATTACGTTGCAATAGTGCACACCGTTCATCGCATAAGATATCGCTTCAAGTCATATAGCGTTATTATTGTTCCGTTAATGCACGTATAGCGCCTCCACTTTTGTACGCATAAGGCACTTTTACTGCATCTTATGCGATGTAACTTTACCGCATAAAAGTACGTATAACATGAACATAAACTTCATTATACGTGCAAATTGGTTGTCTGGGGTCCTATCAAGAGCTGCCGTTCGTGGATATCCATATTTCCAGATCCGCTAGAGCTATATATAATGCTCAGAAGAGGGTCAGATGTTAGCCACTTTGAGGGGGAGGAGCAACTGACGGAAAATTGCAAGTGCGAGGGCTAGGATCGAACCCATGACCACCCGCTTATGAAGCGAACGAGTGACCATTGCGCCACGGGCCCCGGCTATCCCTTTGGATTGTGTGAAAAATTACTAAGCTGTCAAGTTTTTTTTATCTGTATTAACGAGATTTTTAGCCCTAGGCTAGTTCATCTCGGGACCCACGCTTTACTTCCCTTCCGAAGGAAGAACTCACATTTAGCGAATTTGTCGGGAGTGGGATTCGATCCCAGGTCCTCGGCGTGATAGTCAAGTGTTCTCACCATCACACCAGGTCCGCTCCAGCTGTCAAGTTATATTCAAGGGGCCGGACACCTATTTTAACCTACAATTTTCCGGTCAATATATCATGTATATAATAGCCCTGTTTGTCTGTCCGGTGACTAGCCAACTAGACGCAGCACGCGGGGAAATTCTGACAAAAAATAAAATATTTGACAGTTCAATTCTTTTTCACTATCAGATGCAGAGAACAAAACCAGTGACAACCTTAGACAACCAGGCATAGCATTTAATGAAAAAAATCACAGAAAACACATGTTGAAAATTTGTTTTTTTTTTAATATTTGACACTTCAATTCATTTTTAATATCAGATGTAGAGAACAAAACCAGTGAAAACCAGACACAACATTTGATGGAAAAAATCACAGACAACAGACGAAAATTTTGATTTTTTTTAATACAGAAAAAAATCTGTCACTCTTAGACAACCGAATGCAGCAGTTACTGGAAATAACACAGATAGCCCTGTTTGTCTGTCCGGTGACTTCACCGAAGTTTTTCAGATGTAAGTATAAGCTGCATTGAATTCACCAAATTAAAAACTCTATTCAAAACGTTGAAAAATGTAATGCTTTTTTATCTAAAATCTTCAAGCGTGAATAACATGAACCGTTTATATTGAAAAACACTTGCCACGGGCGCTACTGCGTCCACAAATAAACTAGTTATGATTTATTAATGAAAACTTTTTAATCACAGTAAGCGGTCTTTGCAATATTCTTTCACCGAATTTGTGTAGTTCATCACCATGAGTGTTGACTTTTGTCATTGTCCAAGGTTGCATCTTACAAACTTACAATGTTTCACTGTATCTGTTCGTGTATACTACATATACCCATCTTTCGTATATTTACGCAACAAGCATTTCAAAGTTCGTCACTTCTAGTGTCGGCCTAAATTCTCGGTATTGATTTAGTTTTCAATGAAATTTCCCTATATTATTGTACAGCTCGCCACTATAAGCTGCTGATCACAGTATTGTGTTTTAAGGTGTGTTACAGTATTTTTTCCCCTAATTTGCGCGGTCCGACATAGATGGTGTCGGCACATATTTTTGTTACAATATATCGAGTCCATGGTACTACACGCAACCTGAGATTGGCAGATTCTAATACAATTGGGTATGAAACATATACAAATATTGTATTAGGGCCTTGCAAATACAAAAATTGGTAGGTGGCAGTATACCAAAAATTGTATTGGCTTCCTAGAATCTGGAAAAGGAAAATTTCGCATGTGTGCGTGTGCTCTGTCGCACTGGTTTCTCATTATTTGTTCTATTTTTAGACTGATCATGGCAGCAGCGGCGGCATCAAATACCAATACATGTTTAAAAAGAAATACGGGCGGCGGCGGGAATCGAACCGAGACACTATCATGGTGATACACGGTATCCTGCGCTCTAACCAGCACGGCTATAACTGCACATGAAAAGACAAGAGGCTGAAAGCCATCATGATCAACACAAACGTGGCTTGGTGATAGAAGTGATACAGCCGCCACAATGCACAATGGGTCCAGAGCCGTATTTGCGAAGACAAAACTGTTTAAGCTTCAGCTTTAAGTTTTTAGACACATATTGTGTTTTAGAAAGTTTATTTTCAATAGGGTCATCCCTATTATTGTTATGTTAGGGTGGTTCATCTGGTTAAACTGATTCAAAAATCTGCTTTCTATTAATTTTATTTGCAATGATGGATCGTTTAATTAGAAATTCCACCAATAAACGACAAATTCTAAATTTCATATATCTCAGGACTCTCACCACTTAGAAAGTTGGTGTCTTCGACAGCGTTGTTAAGTAAGTCAAGGGCTTACAGTTAATGGTCCACTAGGCGGCGCTAGTTACACATTTGCAAAATCATTCAAATGATTGATATTTTTTCGTGAAGTAATCAACTAGCTGTAAGTTTGTTTTCTTTGAACGTGTCTAAGTCAAGTCAAAGGTTTTTCAAAGAGCTATGTATTAGTCATAATTGTGCAATGTCGCATTTCATTCGGTTCACTTGATCCAGAGATATAGCAATTAAACGAAGAACACTCAAATATGCACTACTTTATAAGAGTTGCTCCAATTTTATGTAAAGTTATCCGATCGAGCCCAAATTTATACCGTTTATATCTTACTAGTTGTGCAACTGGCAGGAAAAATTTGAGAATATTTGGTGCATTTTTGAAAAAGTTACAGCTTGCTGAATATATTTGAAATAATAAATAAAAGTTGCATGCTTCAAATAGTTCGTAACTAGCGCCGCCTACTGACAGAACCTTGAACCAATCAGTTAATCAACTGAGCGGCCGTAACCAACCTAACAACATCGCCGAAGACATCAACTTTTCAAGTGATCTTAGTCCTGAGATATATGGAATATAATATTTGTTTAAGTTTTAAAAATTGCCTAAAACATTTTTAGCAAGTTGTATCGTTTAATAAAGTCCACCAAAACTATTCAAATTTTGGCTACTTGTTCCTCAACGAGTTTGATTTAATTGGTGCAAATTTGGGCTTGATTGATTATTCAACTTTACACGAAATTAGAGCCCTTCTATCTATATCTAGTTTCTGACTTCCGTTTATCAAATTACTGTACCTTAGGACTAAGCGAACCGAATTAAATTAAATTTTGAAAGTTTGTGACCAATGTATTGGTCTTCATGTATCGTTGGACTCGACTAAAATATGACCAAAGGCAAAAAAGTTGCAATTTATTGAAAACTTTTCGAAAAGTTCTGATGATTCGAATGTTTTATCCAAGGGCTGAAAGTCTCTTGAAGAAAGACAAATCAATCAAATCAATCGAATGTTTTATTTTTGTAAATTTGCTATAACTTTGTAAAACATTCTGATATTGTATAGAGAATAATTAATCAGCAGATTTTTGGATAAGCCACACTTGATTGACAGTAATCTCACAATAATGAAAAAAAAAAGAAATGACAGAACTTGGCAGAAACATTTTGTCTTCGTAAAATACGACTCTAGACCCATTGTGCACTGAAAAGCCCACATCCAGCAGGTTGCTGTTTGCAAGTGGAAAATTCCATTTAGACAATAGGACGCGAAGCTCAGCAGCGAAGCGAAAGTTATTTTTAGACGCAACCCGGTTCAACTTCTCGGGTTTGAATGGAGGTGTTTGTGTGTAGTGGTATGGAAGCTATGGAACCGTGTAGCACATCTTAATACAACGAATGGATTATGATTTATCACATTTTCTGTACGTTTTTAATACATAAATTGGTAGAAAAGGCATATCTCAATTTTTGGTAGCTTTCCTTGTTTTGCGTGTAGAAGCGAGTACATAACATTGCATATTGGTTCACCAGTCCTCTTAATTGCGTGGTGACGCAATATCTCTTTCATTTCATAAGACAATATCTTAATTCCTGCTTAGAGTTTTCAAGGTCTCACCATTCTTCCAAACTGTGAGGTGACACAATTGAATGTATGTATGTGTTTTGTGTATGCTCACGGTTACATGGATCACATCGCTTACCAAAGTGAATCCTGATCTAAGTAACGATCCCAGCCTACTAACAAAACCACCTTCGCGTGATAACTGTGGAGGGTCCAGTAGTACATACAACCTCCAGAAGCAACGGTTGTCAAACTAACATTCCTTCCCTTCCCCGGTTGACCGCAAGGACGTGGCCGGCGCCGTTATTGTCCCAAAAAAATTGAGTTCTCAGAACGTGTACATTGAGGAAGATGTGCTAATCCCAAGCCCCATCCGTTGGTTTTCTGTGCAATTCCGCCAGCTCTGGTCAATCACGGAGTACCCTACGAAATGTACGGTCACCAATGCTCATGCTCATGCTCATTGTTGGTATTGCAACACCAAGATCAATTTGTGAATCATTCAACACCAAGAATGCCTACTATGCTCGACAGTGGCTGGTAGCGCTACTGTAATCGGCTCCTGTTTCAAAATGGATAAGTTAGTTCAAATTGTGACGCTCTTCAGATCATGTTTATGCCTGAGTTATGGATATGCAACCTACCTTCACAGTTTTTACATCAATATCTATAACATTTATTACAGTTAGTCCAACAGGACTAGCGCCACCGATATAAATACATAGGTACTAACACAGACAAACAGACGTAACACTACGAACGTTTTTCGATTCAAATTATAGTCCCAGAAACCTGTTCGCCCAATACTAAAGAACTGAGTTTGGCCGACCATCAACTAGGTGGCGGTAGTGGGCAAACGCCAAACTCGAACAAAAACGATGCGAGCGCCACGGGTGGGCAGTTGGCCAACTAATCAATTTTTAAATAAACCGTTAAATCGGTGTACGATGGGAAATGTCAGAGTGTTACGTCTGTTTGTCTGTGGTACTAATGTCCATCATTCTCCTATCACTTTATCGCTGCGGTCTTGGTTCACCTCACCCTCATCCGTCGGGTCGGGCTCATCATCGCCTTCACCAGTCACCAACCACCATCATGAGCCATCATCATCATCATCATCATGATAGTGATTACCCGGAGGGTGGTGGCGTTCAACATTATCCCATCCAAATCAAACGCGCCTTCGTCAACAAGTGGCGCGGGAGACTGGCGACGGCTGGGTATGGCTGACGAACCCAGAGAGACAGACGAGACACTGATGCACGAGAGAGACGATGAAGCGAATGAAATGGTTATATTGCCATGGCACCTTCACCGACCGACCGACCGGCTGACTAGACTAAACTCACCGAACCGGACATTGCATTGCTTTGCATCGGCTGCTGGCTCCCCCGTGCCTGTTGTTGTGGTGTGGTGCTCTTGCTTCGCTCAGAAACCTATAAATTATCCAACATTGCAATGATAAAGCTTAACTTGTTCTGCTCTTGGTTATCGTCGTCGTCGTCGATGGCGTCGTCGTTGTCGTCGTGGTCAACTCTTGTTGTGTGTACACAGCCCATAGAGACAAAACACGTTATGTAGGATCGGATCGGATCGGATCGGCCAAACCGAGAATGGGGGGATATGAACACACGGATGGGGTTGTGGCTGTAATTGAATCAGATCCAGTCACAGGATGCCCTATGAAGATTGGTACCTACCTACTCTCAATGCATTGTGTGCTGCTGATCATCGTCGTCGTCGTCGCGTCTTATCACCTTGAAGCGAAAGCTCTTCGCCGGGGCCCGGTCGTAGATTGCGTAAGGTAGACCAAGTGCTTAGCTGGGCTGAGCCAACAGTAATCGAATTTGTGAATGGACCCCGGCATGCTCATGCAGCAGGAGTTTCCAACATAGGATTGGAACAAGTGCGATAAAGATGTTCCAAATTGTATACTTTTGTATTGTATTGTATTGTATTGTATTGTATTGTATTGTATTGTATTGTATTGTATTGTATTGTATTGTATTGTATTGTATTGTATTGTATTGTATTGTATTGTATTGTATTGTATTGTATTGTATTGTATTGTATTGTATTGTATTGTATTGTATTGTATTGTATTGTATTGTATTGTATTGTATTGTATTGTATTGTATTGTATTGTATTGTATTGTATTGTATTGTATTGTATTGTATTGTATTGTATTGTATTGTATTGTATTGTATTGTATTGTATTGTATTGTATTGTATTGTATTGTATTGTATTGTATTGTATTGTATTGTATTGTATTGTATTGTATTGTATTGTATTGTATTGTATTGTATTGTATTGTATTGTATTGTATTGTATTGTATTGTATTGTATTGTATTGTATTGTATTGTATTGTATTGTATTGTATTGTATTGTATTGTATTGTATTGTATTGTATTGTATTGTATTGTATTGTATTGTATTGTATTGTATTGTATTGTATTGTATTGTATTGTATTGTATTGTATTGTATTGTATTGTATTGTATTGTATTGTATTGTATTGTATTGTATTGTATTGTATTGTATTGTATTGTATTGTATTGTATTGTATTGTATTGTATTGTATTGTATTGTATTGTATTGTATTGTATTGTATTGTATTGTATTGTATTGTATTGTATTGTATTGTATTGTATTGTATTGTATTGTATTGTATTGTATTGTATTGTATTGTATTGTATTGTATTGTATTGTATTGTATTGTATTGTATTGTATTGTATTGTATTGTATTGTATTGTATTGTATTGTATTGTATTGTATTGTATTGTATTGTATTGTATTGTATTGTATTGTATTGTATTGTATTGTATTGTATTGTATTGTATTGTATTGTATTGTATTGTATTGTATTGTATTGTATTGTATTGTATTGTATTGTATTGTATTGTATTGTATTGTATTGTATTGTATTGTATTGTATTGTATTGTATTGTATTGTATTGTATTGTATTGTATTGTATTGTATTGTATTGTATTGTATTGTATTGTATTGTATTGTATTGTATTGTATTGTATTGTATTGTATTGTATTGTATTGTATTGTATTGTATTGTATTGTATTGTATTGTATTGTATTGTATTGTATTGTATTGTATTGTATTGTATTGTATTGTATTGTATTGTATTGTATTGTATTGTATTGTATTGTATTGTATTGTATTGTATTGTATTGTATTGTATTGTATTGTATTGTATTGTATTGTATTGTATTGTATTGTATTGTATTGTATTGTATTGTATTGTATTGTATTGTATTGTATTGTATTGTATTGTATTGTATTGTATTGTATTGTATTGTATTGTATTGTATTGTATTGTATTGTATTGTATTGTATTGTATTGTATTGTATTGTATTGTATTGTATTGTATTGTATTGTATTGTATTGTATTGTATTGTATTGTATTGTATTGTATTGTATTGTATTGTATTGTATTGTATTGTATTGTATTGTATTGTATTGTATTGTATTGTATTGTATTGTATTGTATTGTATTGTATTGTATTGTATTGTATTGTATTGTATTGTATTGTATTGTATTGTATTGTATTGTATTGTATTGTATTGTATTGTATTGTATTGTATTGTATTGTATTGTATTGTATTGTATTGTATTGTATTGTATTGTATTGTATTGTATTGTATTGTATTGTATTGTATTGTATTGTATTGTATTGTATTGTATTGTATTGTATTGTATTGTATTGTATTGTATTGTATTGTATTGTATTGTATTGTATTGTATTGTATTGTATTGTATTGTATTGTATTGTATTGTATTGTATTGTATTGTATTGTATTGTATTGTATTGTATTGTATTGTATTGTATTGTATTGTATTGTATTGTATTGTATTGTATTGTATTGTATTGTATTGTATTGTATTGTATTGTATTGTATTGTATTGTATTGTATTGTATTGTATTGTATTGTATTGTATTGTATTGTATTGTATTGTATTGTATTGTATTGTATTGTATTGTATTGTATTGTATTGTATTGTATTGTATTGTATTGTATTGTATTGTATTGTATTGTATTGTATTGTATTGTATTGTATTGTATTGTATTGTATTGTATTGTATTGTATTGTATTGTATTGTATTGTATTGTATTGTATTGTATTGTATTGTATTGTATTGTATTGTATTGTATTGTATTGTATTGTATTGTATTGTATTGTATTGTATTGTATTGTATTGTATTGTATTGTATTGTATTGTATTGTATTGTATTGTATTGTATTGTATTGTATTGTATTGTATTGTATTGTATTGTATTGTATTGTATTGTATTGTATTGTATTGTATTGTATTGTATTGTATTGTATTGTATTGTATTGTATTGTATTGTATTGTATTGTATTGTATTGTATTGTATTGTATTGTATTGTATTGTATTGTATTGTATTGTATTGTATTGTATTGTATTGTATTGTATTGTATTGTATTGTATTGTATTGTATTGTATTGTATTGTATTGTATTGTATTGTATTGTATTGTATTGTATTGTATTGTATTGTATTGTATTGTATTGTATTGTATTGTATTGTATTGTATTGTATTGTATTGTATTGTATTGTATTGTATTGTATTGTATTGTATTGTATTGTATTGTATTGTATTGTATTGTATTGTATTGTATTGTATTGTATTGTATTGTATTGTATTGTATTGTATTGTATTGTATTGTATTGTATTGTATTGTATTGTATTGTATTGTATTGTATTGTATTGTATTGTATTGTATTGTATTGTATTGTATTGTATTGTATTGTATTGTATTGTATTGTATTGTATTGTATTGTATTGTATTTCAAGCACGTGCTCGTTGGCTTCCCTGATTCCTACAGACTTCGTCAAAATGGTTGAACACCTAATTATTGGACATCTCAAGATCTTGTAAAGTTTCAATAAAGGTGAATTGTAAGAAACAGGTTGGGACCCCCTGCCATACATGCATGGCAGATACACAGATGATACCCTCCTGATTCGCCACCGCATTATTCCAAGAAGACGACGACGACGATGACCGTGAGGCATCGAGCGAGAAACACAAGAGAGCCGTTGATGAGCAGGAGGAGGCGATAAAGAGCAACCGAGCATGCTGCATAGCTTCATACCTCTTCTTGGCACGCTTGGTGTCTGAGGCGATTATTATGAGATTCCCAATCGATTCACCGTGATTATATCACTTTCGACAGCAACTTAACACCCAGCAGCGCTACAATAGCAAAAGCAGCAACAAGAACAGTAACAACAACAGCCACTAGGTAGGCAGATTGGGTAGAGTCGCTATATCGAGCTGTTCTTTGTGGTCGCCACAATAATGTGTCAAGTTTGAGTACATAGAGTCCTAAATCCACCCAATTTGAAAACAAAGCGATTACTGCAACGATTGATTCTGTTATTTTTATCAATTATTCATGCATATTTCTAACAAAGAAATACAAAAATAGTACAGTGAGGACCCGACTATGTTAGCCCCTGGTAGCATTTAGAGCTGCCAAAAGGTGGTGGACATGGGATTGCTTTGTGTTCAAAAATCTAGCGGCTTACAAAAAAAAAAACAAATGGAGTTTTGCAAGTGAATATTCTAAGCAGTAAGCTTAATTCTAAACGGAATCCCTAGATAAATTCAAAAAGAAATCCCTGAAATATCTTTGAAGGAATTTATGTGGAAAAAAACTCCTTGTGAAACCTCTAAAAAATGTCAAAAGGAATGACTGGAGAAACTCTTAATGAGTTTCCAGGTGAAATTCCCGGAGGAACCCCTGGAAAAGCTCCCGAAGAAATTCCCGGGGAAGTATAGGACGAAAGCTGAAGAAATAATCATAAATAATTTCCTCTAGTAAAGTTTCCCGTATAAATCCTAGTATGTATATCCCGTGCAAATGAGTAGTTTCTGAAGAATCTCAATTTCAATATCCGAAGAAAATCCTGAAAAAATTCTTAGACAAATTTCTGGAGCAATCTGTAGGAGAATCATGGTAAGAATTTCATTCAAATTGGATTTCAGATGAAAATCCTGGAAAAGTCCACGAAGGAATTCCTGAAAAAAGTTCTGAGAGGATATGTGGAGGAATTCCAACTGAAAGGGCAAGAATTCCAGGAGAATCCACAGCAAGAATCTCTAAACTCTAAAAAAAAGCTCTGCAGGGATTGCGGGAGGAGTCATAAGATAAATCCCCGAAGCAATGCACAGTGAGAAAAATCGACCCAAAAAACGGATCTTTTAACGCCGCTGGTTTCGGTACGTGAAGTTGACCATTTCTGACGTTAAACATTACGAGCAATCGATTGGTGCTAAGTTTATTCACCGCACGACACGGGAAGTAGTCTATTTTGCCCCATTTTGCCTTTTTTATACAAAAAGATAATAAGAAAGTACTTTCAAACAACTAACACTACTGTAGATCACTGAAAATAGCTGCAGGTGTAATTGGAAGTTGATAGGAATCATAAGAATACATGAAAGATCCTTTCAAATGCTTATTTTACCCCATATGCCCCAACAATTGCTGGATATTCACATTTTTGCCTTTCTCGTACACTAAGTGTACTGGAAAGGCTATATGTTCACTCCAAAAACGACTTTTTGATAGAAGGCTCGGAGGGACGTGACACATATACCAATCGACTCAGCTCGACGAATTGGGGTGATGTCTGTATGTGTGTATGTGTGTGTGTGTGTGTATGTATGTGTGTGTGTGTATGTGTGAGTGTGTACAAAAAAACTCACATCACTTTTTGGCAGTAAACCTCAACCGATTTTAATGACCGACGGATCATTCGACGCGGAATCTGGTCCCATTGTTTCCTATTGAAAATGGTTCGGATCGGTCCAGCCGTTCCGGAGTTATGGCCATTTAGGTGTTCCGGACCGGTACCCCAGGAAGGGACCAGATATGAAAGCGCTACAAACTCATCCATGCGACACATCAAACTACGGCATTTTCGATAATTTGATGAACGATAAGCAGAAAAATAGTCTCGGCCATATCTGAACCGGTAGTGTCCCGGAACCGTTTCCGGGTGTCCAGCCGGAAGTGGCCAAACATGAAAGTGGAATAAACACATGCATGCGACATATCAAACTGCGGCTTTCTCGATAACCTGATGAACAGTAAGCAGGAAAACGTTCTCAGACCATATTGGAACCGGTAGAGTTCCGGAACCGGTTGCAGATGTCCCGCCGGAGGTGGCCAAGTATAAAAGTTAATGAAACCCCTGCATGCGACATATTAAATAGTGGCTTTTTTGATATCCTGATGAACAGTAAGCAGAAAAATATTCTCAGACCATGCCTGAACCGGTTGTGTTTCGGAACCGGTTCCGGATGTCCGCCGGAAGTGGCCAAATAAAAAATTGAACTAAAACTATGCATGCACATATCAAACCGCGGCTTTTTTAGATAATCTGATTACTGTTGCAGGAAAGCATTCTTAAACCATATCGGAACCGGTAGTGTTCCGGAACCGGTTCCGTCCCGTCGGTGGTGGCCAAGTATAAAAATTAACCAAACCCATACATGCGACATATCAAATAGTGGCTTTTTTGTTATTTTGATGAACAGTAAGCAGGAAAATATTCTCAGAACATATCTGAACCGGTAGTGTCCGGAACCGGTTCTGGGTGTCCCGCCGGACATGGCCAAATATAAAAGTGAACCACACCCATGCATGCAACACATCAAATCGCGGATTTTTAGGTATCTCGATTTGTCAAAAAAAAAAGTTTCCGGCCATATTTGGGACAACCGATAGTGTTCCGCAACGGATTACGGGTGCGCCATAAGTTTTTAGGTAACCTGATAAACGGCTAACATGAAAAAAAAATCATAGACCATACTTTGGAATACCAATAGTGTGCCGAAACCGGTTCCAGGTACCCCGACGAAAGTGGTCAAATGTAGAACGGAACCACACAGAATACACGCAGCATATTAAATAACGGCTTCTTCGATAACGCGAAGAACGGTCAGCAAGAAAATAGTCTCAGGTCCCATTTAAGACTAACGGTAGTGTTCCGGAACCAGTTTCGAGTGTCTCGCAGGAACTGACGAAATGCACAAATGAACCACAACCACAGACAAACAGACATATTACTTAGAAGAAATTTGTTTCAAAAACATCGTTCGGCATCACACTACCACCCTCTATAATGCACAATCCGAAGCATTCGTTTGCAGGTGTACTATCCCTCGGCTCGATGTAATAATTTAGCAGGTGACGACTCCCCCGTAGCGTTACCCATTCGAGAAAGATGAATAAATGTTCATGATTGAGTCATTTTATGTAAACATTGATCGGCGTCGCGTTCATTTCTCTCCAAAAGTGAGACGTTATGTAGGAACAGCAGCGCCACCATGACACATGCGAACACAGTCCGAACCACACTGCATTTTCAAAATGACCGTTAAATCGTGCGACGATTGCGATTTGAGTGGTATGTCTGTTTGTCTGTGCCACAACCATGCATGCATAACATCAATTCGCGACTTTTTAGGGAAACTGATTAACAACTGGCATGAAACTAGTCTAAGACCACTTCAGGGACAATCGGTAAATGGTAAAATGTGAACCGAAAATGGTTTGGAAAGTGGTAAAATGTGAAGTTGAAACCAAACCCATGCATGTGGTACCATAAAACCACGCTAGTTCGACAATGATTGCTGTCAAATTACCTGGGTAAACTTTTAATTCGATAAACTAACTATATTTATTTAGTTTTTGGTTAGATTGAAGGATTTGTTTTTGAATGCAAATCCTACAGATATTGTGGTGATACGAATTGATATCACAGACAAACAGACATACTACTTAGAAGAAATTTGTATCAAAAACATCGTTTGGCATCTCACTAGCACCCTCTATAATGCACAATCCGAAGCATTCGTTTGCAGGTGTACTATCCCTCGGCTCGATGTAATAATTTAGCAGGTGACGACTCCCCCGTTGCGTTACCCATTCATGGAAGATGAATGAAGGTTCATGATTGAGTCATTTTATGTAAACATTGATCGGCGTCGCGTTCATTTTTCTCCAAAAGTGAGACGTTATGTATAAACAGCAGCGCCACCATGACACATGCGAGCATAGTCCGAACCACACTGCATTTTCAAAATGACCGTTAAATCGTGCGACGATTGCTATTTGAGTGGTATGTCTGTTTGTCTGTGTTGATATCTTGTTCCTTTTACGATTTTTGGCTTCCGAAGTTCACTGCGGTTGATCACAAAACGGATCAGGTGTCGGAAAGCACCAAATTTGAATTTCCGGAAAAAGCAGCTGCACGAGATGCCACTGCGGGTGTGAGTAACAGTACAATAACGGATCATTCGTAATGCTCGTTAGCAATGAAATAGTCTCATCAGACTATATTTGGGAGACCCTGTAAGAATTAAAACTATAAATAGAAAGACAGATATGTTATGTTGTTGTTGTAGTGCTCTGGAACCTGTTCCGGGTACCGCATCGAAAGTTAAAGCTATCGAAGCTTAAAGCCTGGAACACATAGCGTCCGTTCCGTCGAGGTTTGCGTTTTTTTTTAAGTTTTCCCTTGGGAAATGTGTCAAACTACTGTCACGCACACGCAAACGTATGCATTGTGTGGGGCACTTTACTAAATGTACAATGCGATACATTACATCACGGCTTATTTAATAACTCCTCTCCTCTCCTCTTCTTGGCGTAACGTCCTCACTGGGACAAAGCCTGCTTCTCAGCTTAGTGTTCTATGAGCACTTCCACAGTTATTAACTGAGAGCTTCCTCTGCCAATGACCATTTTGCATGTGTATATCGTGTGGCAGGCACGAAGATACTCTATGCCCAAGGAAGTCAAGGAAATTTCCTTTACGAAAAGATCCTGGACCGACCGGGAATCGAACCCGTCACCCTCAGCATGGTCATGCTGAATACCCGTGCGTTTACCGCCTCGGCTATATGGGCCCTGTTTATTTAATAACCTGAGGAACGGTTATCCCTCGAGCAGTCGCGTCTTCGACTACCTGTAGTGACACCGTGCTCACGCTGTGTACCACAAGCGTGCATTTTTCATGGTGCGTGTACTCAATACACGACGCGACCGCTTCCGGGTTAACTATAAAATAGGCTCATAACACATTAGAGACTGCCGGTAGACTTGCAAAACCAGCGTTTGGTACTTCGCCGGAACAACGAAAGTAAATAAAATCAATGGAAGCGATAAATATGTGTAAGAGAACAAATTCTTGACAAATTAAACCTACATACAAACAGACGCCTCACTATTCTTACTACCTATAGTTTTTGTTTTCAACGGTCAATAAAATATAGCCTAAAATGTACAGAAAAAGCTTTATCGAAGACCGCAAAGTGATCTGTGATTATGTAAAAAGTTATATCTTAGCTTGTTAGTATTATCTTGATATAGATCAGCCTCCAGTGTTGGTAAAGGTGTTCAAGCAGTCAACTGAGAAGTCTGCTATTATTCAGCTCTGCTTATACGTTGAACATAATGTCGGACTATGTGCCATCAATAAGTTTTAAGTAAATTCAATGATGGCTTTGATAAAATGCTTGCTTTTCTTAAAAAAAATATCAGGATTCAGGAACACTTTGACTTACGACGACGGAAAGATCGTGAGAACATATTCGACGAGAAAGGCACTATCACCACTAGGTGGATTAATTTGGGTTTTTTCTAATTATGAATGGATTTTTAATGTTAGTGATTTGAAGCGGATATGTTTGGCATAAACAAAAAGTGCTAGATCTGTTATCACCATTTTGCCATATTTTCATGAAAAAATAGATTTAAAATGTATTTATAAAAAAAACAAATACTGCTATGGAACGTTAAAATTAGTTTTAGGTACAATTGGAAGCTAACAGTTATAATTCACATATATGATTTTATATAATTTCAGCTTTTAATGGGGAATTAAGGGCATAATAAGCATTTTATAAAATATGCCAAATATGCGCTAAACTGATTAAATAGGGCGTCTCAATGCACCTAATTATACATATTTAAGATGCCTCATTTTATCAGTTGTGTGCATATTTGCCACAAATTAAGATTAGGATGAATGCTTATTATACCCTGTATTCCCCACCAAAGTCATATGTTTTAACTGTCCTTTCGATTACATTGGTTTCAGTACCAAAAGTCCATCAATTCGGACATAAGCAAATTCGGGAAATCAATTCATTCATGAGGCTACAACAAATCAGGGCAATTTGGGGTAAAATGGACAATTATTTGCACCCTCCCGTGAATGATTCTAAAGCTAATCGATAAATCGTATTTGTATATATCAAAAATGATCTATGACTTCGTGTATTGCAACCAGTGACATTACAAAACATCATAAAAAATGTTGTCATCCAGCAGTCTTAGGGGCATGTAGGGCAAAATAGGGTAAATATCTTTTATATCTGCGCATGATAACTGTTAGCTTCCAATTGCAACTAAAACTTAATTTCAACGTTCCATTACAGTATCTGTTTCTTATAAATACATTTTAAATCTCATTTTTCTATGATAATAGGGCAGAATGGGGCAAATTGGACAACTACTGAAGATAATTCTGGTGATTACAGATCTAGCGCTTTTTGTTTATGCAAAAAAAAAAAC
>NC_085136.1:13018994-13113479 GCF_035046485.1 Aedes albopictus
GTCATTACATGATTTTTAATGAAACTCAACGTACATATGTACAGATGGATATATTATTAGTAAAATTGCGAAAAAATCCACAGCTCAGGTGAGATTTGAACTCACGACCCTTATACGCTAGACAAGTGCTTTTCCAACTAAGCTACCGAGCCAATTAATGACACGGCATTTTGGTTGGTACAAGGTAATTCCAATCTCATCGATCATGCTTCATCTTTCCCTTAAATTTCACCGCAAATATATCCATCTCTTATGTACACATGCATGAAGAGCGATGCGATTTATTTACTGTTGAAACTGTTTGCCTAACTTTCAGGCGTCTCTTCATCACCGACTGTGGTGAGGAAGAACAATTGAAACCTGGTAGGCGACCAACGTGTCGTTCGCACTCTTTCATATACGACAGATTACTACAGAAGAGGTAGAAGCTCGAATATGACTTAAGGGCAAAGTCTTCGGAGATGGATATATTTGCGGTGAAATTTAAGGGAAAGATGAAGCATGATCGATGAGATTGGAATTACCTTGTACCAACCAAAATGCCGTGTCATTAATTGGCTCGGTAGCTTAGTTGGAAAAGCACTTGTCTAGCGTATAAGGGTCGTGAGTTCAAATCTCACCTGAGCTGTGGATTTTTTCGCAATTTTACTAATAATATATCCATCTGTACATATGTACGTTGAGTTTCATTAAAAATCATTAATTGACCACACGGATTGGTATACCGAAGACTTTGCCCTTAAATGTGTCATTACATGTCAATGTAATATATGCTCATTGTTCAAGCATAAGTCATCAGTTTTGGAAATTAAAAGGCTGACTTTTCAATGACGCAAATTGAGAGGCAGATAATAATTTCAACAATAAACTGTCTAACAATAAGTTTCTATCATTTTGACAAACTCATAACACGTCACCGTTTTCTTGAGAATGTCCACAAATGTCTTACTCATTCTTCCCGGTTTCAACAATTTTATGATGCATACTGCACCAATTACTGTGGATCACTCTTCTCAAGCAACATTTTGATGGCCAATTAGTCTTGTAGCGGTTTTTAGAACCATCGTTAAATCTAATAGCTTTTTTTGGTTTTGTAATGGTTCTAAGAATCTCATCTAGTACTAAAAATGTTATTTGGGTTTTCGATCAATAATTGCTGCTGTGTAGCATTTGGAAATTTGGTGTGTTCTTCAAAAACGAAATTCAGTTTTCTTGCCTCAATTATTCATGTAGGGTAAAAGCCCCCTTCTTCGGCCTAGTACCTATATTCATCTCATTTTGTCTCAAGGACTAGAGATGTGCGCCGTCGAGATTTATTACTTCACGCCGCCGGATGTTTTGATTTTCTAGCACGCCGCCAGCTTAAAACTCACAACGCCGCCGAACTTAGAATTTCCCCAATAATCTTCAGAAAATAATCGATTTAAGTTTAAACGCTCCCAAAATGAATGCATGTCATTCATTGCCGAATAAACAAAATATTTCGTTCAATGATCCTGTTGAGATTTTAGTTACTTTTTAGTCACTTATATATCATCATATAAAAATCCTAGCAAATATCATATTCTTCACACAAGGTGTATAAAGCATGCAATGACAGCATGCATGCTTTTCCCCGCGTGACGTCATAACGACGTTCGTTTATAATTGAGGGGGTCAATTTTTCATTACATACATACAAAATGTGAGGAATTTCAAAATCAACCCAATTTTCTCCGATGTAATGAAATCTGAAGAATTCAGGTTCTAATAATTCAATTCATGCCATAACTTAAGAATTATTTAGGCAGCATCCATTTATTACGTAACGCTAAAATTTATATTTTTGCGACCCCCCCCCCCCCCCTCCCCCTCCGTAACGCTTTTTTGTATGGAAATCCAAAATTTTTTGTATGGGCCGTAACGCTTGGCCATACTACCCCCCTCCCCCAAGAGCGTTACGTAATTTGTGGACTGCGCCTTATGGATTTTTTTTATTTATTATGGAACGTTTAATTGTCTGCCGCACTATATACGAGTGCGCAATTACAAGTTACTACACTAAAACCTCAATTTATGCACATGGCTGGGGGTGCATAAATTAAAAAAGGCATAAAATGAGGGAAATTTGTGCATAAAAAAAACGCTTCCGTAACGCCTCTGAATCCCGCCGAAAATGCTCTGAAACTTCCTGAAATGGCTCCAAAATTCCCCTTAAACCGCCTCGTACCCCATGTAACGCACCTGCGACGCTCCGAAACCCCCGAAAACGCCTCCATAAGGCCTCTGAATCCCGCCAAAAATGCTCTGAAACTTCCTGAAATGCCTCCAAAATCCCTCTAAAATCCCCTCGCACCCAATGTAACGAATCTGAACCCCCAAAAACGCCTGCCTAACGCCTCCGAATCCATCTAAGACCCACTTGCACCCGTTTAACGCACGTGAGATCCTCGGAAACCCCCGAAAACATACCAGTAACGCCTCCAAACTCCGTCGAAAATCCTCTGAAACTCTCTGCAATGCTTTCGAAAACCCCCTCAGACCCCCGAAAACCCCCCGGAGATCTCCTGGTACCTCGCGGAAACCCCTGGGAACCCCCTGAAACTCCCCTGTGACTTCCATTTGCTCATCCTTATAAACACCCTTTAGCCGCCGTTACAATAGTTACCGTCATTATTAAATATTCTTATGCACAATATTGGTTCTGAGTAGCTTTCCCTTAATTTATGCAGGTCATAAAAAAGGTGCATAAATTAACAAGTGCATTAAAATAACATGCATAAATTGAGGTTTTAGTGTATTTACATTCTCATATGCAAAGTATAGTTTGTTAAAATGTTTCGCTATATGAGATGTAAAAGAGCGAAATATTGATTTCTCATTTTTAACGCCGCCGCCGCCGACGACCAAAAATGATGTTTTAACCGCGGCGCACATCTCTGCCGAAGCACCAAAGCAAGCATCACAGCGGTGCCAGACATCAAGAAACAAGTAGTTAATTGAATGAGATTTGGTCACTACAAATACGATGTTTTTTCAATCAGAATATGGTCGTTTCTTGGTTTAACATCTTGGTAATTGAACTTCTACGCAAATCGATCAATAATTTCATTTTCCAACGCCATTTCTTTCAAAATATTTGGTTTGGTTTTCATCTAAATATGCTGCTACCGCTCAAGCTTTACGAACTATCATCCAGTTCGGCAGCACTGATTTGCCAATCAGCTGTGAATGTATGCGAGTGCAAAACGTGGTGAGCGAGCATAGACGATTCGTCGCGCCGCACATTATTATGACTTCTCCTTCGCGAGAGAGGAAAACAATCACAATGAAACTGTCACCTGCTAGGGAAAGGGAGTGCGTTAGTGGGTGCGTGCAGAATGCTCTACGATGAGAAAATGTGAGAGTGGTTGTGGATTTGCTGTAAATACTGTTGAGATGAATAAGGGGCCACCCGGTGGACCGCGATGAGATGAAAATTTTACGGTGTGCTGAAGATAGGTGCGAGTGGCTCGCGATTTGTGATCGCAATTAAATCAAATATTGAAGGTAAATCCCACTCTAGTGCATCGTAAGATCAACAGTGGAAGTGAGCACGTGTGTTAAAGGTTTGTATCATTAAGTTTGAAGCGTATACATTGCGCTGTGAGTGATTTTTCATGTTGCACATCCTTAATGAGACTAAGATAGGCACAAATACCCTATTAAAACACATCAAGGTTTTGCCTTTCTCGTGCACCAAGGTGTACCGAAAGGCTATATGTTCACTCCAAAAACGAAAATTTGATAGAGCCTCCGGAGCGGTCAAGTCTTATATACCAATCGACTCAGCTCGACGAATTGAGGTGATGTCTGTGTGTGTGTATGTGTGTGTGTGTGTATGTGTGTATGTGTGTATGTGTGTATGTGTACAAAAAAAACTCACATCACTTTTTGGCAGTAAACCTCAACCGATTTTAATGACCGACAGTTCATTCGACGCGGAATCTGGTCCCATTGTTTCCTATTGAACATGGTTCGGATCGGTCCAGCCGTTCCGGAGTTATGGCCATTTAGGTGTTCCGGACCGGTACCCCAGAAAGGGGCCAGATATGAAAACGCTACAAACCCATCCATGCGGCACATCAAACTACGGCATTTTCGATAACTTGATGAATGGTAAACAGAAAAATAGTCTCAGACCATATCTGAACCGGTAGTGTCCCGGAACCGGTTCCGGGTGTCTCGCCGGAAGTGACCAAACATAAAAGTGAATCAAACCAATGCATGCGACATATCAAACCGCGACTTTTTCGATAACATGATGAACAGTAAGCAGGAAAACTTTCTCAGACTATATCGGAACCGGTAGTGTTCCGGAACCGGTTGCAAATGTCCCGCCGGAAGTGGCCAAGTATAAAAGTTAACTAAAACAATGCATGCGACATATCAAATAGTGGCTTTTTCGATATCCTGATGAACAGTAAGCAGGATAATATTCTCAGACCATATCTGAACCGGTTGTGTCCTGGAACCGGTTCCGGGTGTCCCATCGGAAGTGGCCAAATATAAAATTGAACTAAAACCATGCATGCGACATATCAAACCGCAGCTTTTTCGATAACCTGATGAACAGTAAGCAGGAAAGCATTCTCAGACCATATCGGAACCGGTTCCAGATGTTCCGCCGGAGATGGAAAAGTATAAAAGTTAATTAAACCCATGCAAGCGACAGATCAAATAGTGGCTTTTTTGATATCCTGATAAACAGTAAGCAGGAAAATATTTTCAGAACAAATCTGAATCGGTTGTGATCCGGAACCGGTTCCGGGTGTCCCACTGGATATGGCCAACTATAAAAGGGAACCAAACCCGTGCAAGCGACACATCAATTTGCGGTTTTTTGGCCTCTTGATTAGGCAAAAAAAGTTTCCGGCCATATTGGGGACAACCGGTAGTGTTCCGCAACCGATTACGGTTGCCCCATCGAAAGTGGTCAAATGTAAAGGAAAACCAAAGCCATAAATTCGACACATTAAATGACTTTTTAGGTAAACAATAGTATGCCGAAACCGGTTCCAGGTGCCCCGACGGAAGTGGTCAAATGTAGAAAAAAAACCAAACGCATACACGCAGCACATTAAATAACGGCTTCTTCGACAACGCGAAGAACGGTCAGCAAGAAAATAGTCTCTGATTAGTAGTGTTCTTGAACCAGATTCGAGTGCTTTGCCGGAACTGGCGAAATGCACAAATGAACCAAACCCATACATGCATCACAGCAATTTGCGACTTTTTAGAAAAATTGATTGATAATTTGCATGAAACTATAGTCTAAGACCACATCAGGGACAATCGGTATGTGGTAAAATGTGAACCGAAAGTGGTAAATGTGAAATTGGATCATAAGCTTGCGTGTCGTACCATAAAACCACGCTAATTCGACAATTATTGCTGTCAAATTACCTGGATAAACTTTCAATTCGATAAACTAACTCTATTTTAGTTTTGTTTAGATTGTATGATTTGTTTTTGAACACAAATCTTACAGATATTGTGGTGGTACGAATTGATAGCTTGTTCATTTTACGATTGTTGGCTTCCGAGGTTCACTGCGGTTGATCACCAAACGGATCAGGTGTCGGAAAGCACCAAATTAGAACTTTCGGAAGTAGCAGCTTCGGGTGTGATTAGCATCACAATATCGTATCATTCGTATTTACAGTGTATTACACTGTGACATTTGATCATTTTTTAATTCAACAAATTTCGAATATGCGGGATACAAATTAAAAAGTGTTGTATTAAAGAGTGATGAATACGCGGGGTTTGACAGTACATCATATAGCAGCTTTTTTGACTACTGCTGCTTCTTTATGGCTCGACGTTCGCATTGAAACTTGGCCTGTCTCTCTTCAACTTAGTGTTCTCTGTGCACTTACACAGTTATTAATTGAAGGGTTTTCTTTGCCTGCCATTGCATGAATCTGTATATTGTGAGGTAAGTACATACAATGATACACTATGCCCAGGAAGTCGAGAAAATGTTCCCGACCGGAACGGAAATCAAACCCGCCGTTTCCAGATTGACGATTCATAGCCTTAACCACTAGACCAACTGGAGACCCTTTTTTGATAACACGATGATTGATTCGTAAGAACATAGCCTCAGACCATATTTTAGACAACCGGTAGTGTCCCGAAACTAGTTCTGGGAGTCCCACTGGAAGTGGTCAAATGTAAAAGTGATCTGTACCCATGCATAAGATAAATCAAATCGTGTTTTTTTAGGTAACCTAATGTACGTTAGCAGTGATATTGCCTCAGACTATATTTGGAAGACCCAGTGGTGCTCCAGAACCTGTTCCGGAAAGTAACCAAATGTACCATGCGACACACCACATCACGGCTTTTTAATAACCTGAGGAACGGTTAACTAGAAAATAGGCTCATACCACATTAGAGACTGCCGCTAGGGTTGCACAACCAGCGTTTGATGCTTCGCCGGAACTACGAAAGTAAATAAAATCAATGCAAGCGATGAATATGTGTAAGAGAACAAAATCTTGACATATTAAACCCACATACAAACAGACGTCTCACTATACTCACTACGTTGTTGTTTTCAACGGTCAATGAAATATAACCTAGAATGTGCAGAAAAAAACTTTATCGAAGACCGCAAAGTGATCTGTGATTGAGTCAAAAGTCATATCTTTGCTTGTTAGTATCGTCTTGATATTGATCAGCTCCCAATGTTAGTGAAGGTACTCAAGCAGTCAACTTAGAAATCTGATATTATTCAGCTCTGCTTATACGCTTAACACAACGTCGGAATAGGGAATCGCGCCACTTGGGCGGTGGCTTCTATTTTCGTCTGTTTTGCGCTATAACTCAGTCAAATTTGAACCAATTGACACAATTTTTGGAATGCTGTGAGATAGGTATAGTATCTACCCGTGTACAACATTTCAAGTCAATTGGTTCAAAATTGACTGAGTTATAGTGGAAAACAGACGAATATAGAAGCCACCGCCTAAGTGGCGCGATACCCTATGTGCCATCAATAAGTTTTAAGTCAATTCAATGATGGCTTTGATAAAATGCTTACTTTTCTTAAAAAATATCAGGATTCAGGAACACTTTGACTAACGTCGACGGAAATATCGTGAGAACATATACGACGAGAAAGGCACAACCACCTCTAGGTGGATTAATTTGGTTTTTTTAGAAATACAATCATTCGAAACAGAAAATTAGTATTAACGTTATGGAGATCACACAAAACTCAACTAGTGTCACTTGAAATACGCACCTCTCCTTGACGACGGGTTTTCGCTCTAAACTGTGTTCATCATCGTAATCAGTAACTGCATACGAGTACGTGTATGTTCCACCTTGTAGAGACGTTCGATCAGAAGCAACGTGCACAGCGTTCTTAATTTCTTGCAGAGTACCCTCATCCACATAATTGTCTTCATATTCAACATCATCTAACGCCAAATAATGCTTTCTCGATTTCACCACATCCACGGAATATATCAGCAGCACCAGCAACACAATGCAGCAATTAGCTTTCCAATATTTAAACCATCCAACACGCGCTTTTCCCATTTTTCCTGTATGGCACACACCGACGAGAGTTCATATCAATGCTTCCGGACCCAGACTCGCGCTCTACTGAAGCGCCCCATGGCTACCGATGGTCGTTATATAGGTTTTTCCGGCATAGAACGAGAAACCGATCGATAATTATAGAGATAGAGCTAATGATTTGTCAGATCCTCGGTCGGTCGGAAGTAGACCTGTGCGCCGCCGCGCCACGCCGCCGCCGCCGACAGTTTTTGCCCCACGCCGACGCCGACGCCGATATCGGCGGCGCGCCATACGCCGATGTTTGTCACGCCGCCGATTTTCATTTATCACGCCGGTGATCAGGGTGCGAACAAAATTTTGTTAACATTAAGTTGAGATAAAATACTAAAACTCTTTCGAAGATCTCTCTAAAATTCCAATCAAAGAATTTTTCAGAAGTTCCTTAAGAGATTCCTTCAGGAGTTTCTTCAAAGATGTCTCCAGTAGTTCCTTCAGAGATTCAGGGATGCCTCTAGGAGTTTCAACACGCATTTTTTTCAGAAGATCTCTCAGGAAGGTCTCGACAGGAGTACGATCAGATTTTTTTCAGGTGGTTTAAGGGATTCCTCCTAGAAATACATCCGAGATTCATCCAGAAGATTCATCAGGGGATCCAATAGGAGGCCCTTCAGAGATTAGTCAGAGAGTTTCTCCAGAGATTTCTTCGGAAATTCCTTCAGGAATTCATACAGGAGTTTCTTCAGGAATTAGTCCAGAAGTTTCTTCAGAGATTCCTCTAGGAGATCTCTCAGGAATTCCTCTAGAATTCCAACAACGGGTTTCTCCTGGCGTTCTGTTTTCTTCAGAAATCACTCCAGGAGTTCCATCAATTGTTCCTTTAGGAAATCCTTCCTGGAATTTTTCCAACAATCCCTCCTGAAATTCCTATCGGTATGCCTCATGGAAATTTTTCAGAAATCCTTTCAGGAGTTCTTTTAGGGATTTATCTAGGAGTTCCTTCAGATATTCCTACAGAAGTTTCTCCATAGATTATGTCATGAACATTTTCAAGGATTCATGCAGTATAGTAGTTCCATCAAGAAATGCTCCAAAAGTTCCTTCGGTGACCTCTTCAGGAGTTCCTTCAGGGATCGATTTGATTTTTGGATTCGACTGCGATAGAATTTAACTTTGAAATGGCTTATCTAGTCTTGACGTTCGAAATCTAGACTTGACAAAATTCGAATACAGCTATTTTATTAAGTTCTTTTAGACAGGAGCTCTTACAGAAATAGGTCCAAGAGTTCCTTCATAGATTCCACCAGGAGTTTCCGGCATTCATGAAGATGTTTCTTCAGAGGTTTCTTTTGAATTTCTTCAGGGATTCCTTCAGAAGTTCATTCAGATTCCTTTAGGATAACCTTAGGGGATTCCTCGAGAAATTCATTTAGGAATTCATCCATGAGTTCTTCAATGAATCGCTCCAGGGGTTCTTTCTGAGATTTTTCCAGGTGGACTTACGGATGCACCAGGAGTTATATCAGAGATTTCTTACAGGAGTTCTTTCAGGGAATCTTGTTAAAGTTCTTTCGAGAATAACCTTAGGAATATAATCAGGCATATCTCCAGGATATTATTGTGGGATCTCTCATGGAGAATTCCTCAAGCATTTCGTTCTGGAATTCCTCCAGGAATTCTTTTGGGGACTCCTCCTGACAATCTTTCGGGGATTCCTCCTACAAATCCTGCAGGGATCCCTCTACCCAGAAAGATTCCCTCGGGAGATTCCGCTGAAAATCCTATCAAGAATTCCACCTGGAAATCTTTCGGAGATTGCTACCGGAATTCTTTCGGGGATTCCCCCTGGCATTCCTGCAGCAATTTCCCCTGCAATTTCTTCGGGGATTCCTCATGGACTTCCTCCGAGCATTCCTCCTGAAATTCCTACGGAATTTCCTCCTGGAATTTGTTTGGAGATTCTTCAAAGAAATCATTCGGAAATTCCTCCTGGAGTTATTTCGAAGATTCCTCTTGGAATTCCTACGGGGATTCTTCCTAGATTTCCTTCAGGATTTTTCCTAGAATTTCTTCTGAAATTCTTTCAAGGAGTCCTCCTAATATTCCGTCGTGGATTCCTCCTGAACTGCCTTTGGGGATTCCTCCTGGAATTCCTTTGAAGATACAACGTAAACATCCTTCTTGGAATTCTTCCTGGGGTTTCCCGTACAATTTCTTCGGGGGTCTCTCCTAGAGTTCCTTCAGGAAATATTCCTAAAATTCTTTTGGAGATTTCATCTGGAATTCCTTCGAGGATTCGTCCTAGACTTACATCATGGATTCCACCAGAAATTCTTTCAGAGTTTTCATTTGATATTCCGTCGAGGAGTTCCCCTGGAATTTTTTCAGGGTTTCCTCCTGGAATTTCTTTAATAATTTCTCTTAGAACTCCTTCTGGATTCCTCCTGGAATTCCTCATGGAATTAAAGTTCCTTCGGGAATTTCTTCAGAAATTACTCCTAGAGTTCCTATGGGGTTTCCTCTTGGAAATCAAACGAGGATTTCGGTTTGAAACCCTTCGGTGATTCCTCCTAGAGTTCCTTCGGAAATTTCTCCTGAACTTTTTTCAGGGATTCCTCCTTAAATTCCTTCGGGGATTTCTCCTGGAGTTCCTTCGGTGATTCTTCCTTGAATTTCTTCGGATACTTCATTTAGAATTCCTTCAGAGATTCCTCCTAGAGTTGCTTCTGAGATTTCTCCTGTAATTTCTTCAGAGTTTCCTCTTGGAATTCCTTTGGAGCTTTCATTTCCAAATTCTTCGGAGCAGAGATGCCAGATATACAGATTTTTGACCTTCTCTACATACAAGATACAGAGTACAGGAAAATACAGATTTTTAAAATATGATACAGATTTTTCCAGAAAGCACATAATTTGAAGTTATTTTCCATAAATTTAAGGAAAACTTTATAAATAGCTGCTTAAACATTAAAGAATTTATGAAAATTTGTACATTTTCACACAAGTTTTAGAAAAAAATATCAGTAAAAATTAAAACCCGTCAAAAAGTAGTACTGTATTGATACAGATTTTTGATAAAAATAATCTGGCATCTCTGCTTCGGAGATTCCTCATGGAATTCCTCCTAGAATTTCTTCGGGGTTACCTTCGGTGAGTCCTCCTAGAATTCCTTCGGGGATTCCTCCTTTCTGAGTTCTCCTGGATTTTTTTCGGGGATTCATCTTGGAATTCCTTCGGTCCTCTTAGATATGTTTTATTAATTTCTCCCGGAATTTATTTATTATTATTCATTTATTACGTAAGGCAATTTTCTCGAATTTTTGACACATGCACACCTCCCCCCTTTTTAGATTTTTGGTATGAAACTCCAAATATTTTTGTATGGAGCCAAACCCAAACTCTTGGGTATATTTCGTTGGTTCGTCCTCACAATTTTTCGGGGATTATTTCTTGAATCCTCCTTGAAATTCCCACTGAAATTATTTCAAGGATTTTGCTGGAATTTCCTTGATGTACTGCTTGAATGCCTTTGAGATACGCGTAGGTATTCTTTCTGAATTTTCTTTTGGAATTCCTGCGGGAATTCCTCACAGAGTTCTTTCGGGGATTTCTTTAGGGTTGTGGAGAATTAGCCTAAGTTAAAATTCACGAATAAAAAGAAATAACAAAAGATTTCTTCAGGGATTCCTCCTGTACTTCTTTCGGGGTTTCCTCTTGAAACTCCTTCGAGGATTCCGCCTGGAGTTTCTTCGGAGATTCCTCCCGGGATTCCTTAAGGGGGTTCCCCCTGGGATTCTTGCAGGAATTTCTTCTGGAATTCTGTCGGGTATACCTCCTGGACTTCGTTTGGGGATTTCTCCTGGCATTCATTCTGGAATTCCTTCGAGGATTTCTCCTAAATTTCCTTCGAGGATTCCTCCTAAAATTTCTCCGGGGATTCCTCCTGCACTTTTTTCAGGGATTGCTCCTGGACTTTAACGAGGATTCCTCCTGTTTTTTTTTTCAGAGATTTCTCCTGGAATTCCTTTGAGGTTTGCTCCTAGAATTCTTTTTGAGGTTTCACTTCAAATTTCTTCGGAGATTTCTCCTAGAAGTTCTTCGAGGTTTCCTCTTGGAATTCTTTCGGCAATTCCTCTTAGAAATCCCACAGGGATTTCTCCTGGAATTCCTTCAGAGATTCCTCTTAGATATTTTTCGTTGATTACTCTTAGATATCCTTAAGGGATTCTTTTTCGAATTCACTTTGAAATTCCCACTGGAATACTTCCGAGGATTCTTTCTGGAAATCCTTTGGGGATTACTGCTGGAATTCTTTCGGGATTTCCTTGTGCAAATTCTGCGGGAATTTCTTCTGGAATTCTTTCAGGGCTCCCTCATGGAATTCCTTCGAGCATCACTCCTGGAACTCCTTCCAGGGTTACTCCTAAAATTCCATTGGGGATTCCTTCTGAAATTCCTCCGGGGATTCCTGCTTTAATTCTTTTGGGAAATCCTCTAGGAATTCCTTCTGGAATTCTTCATAAGTTTTTTTTCCAGTGACGTCTCTAAGAGAGATTCTTGAACTACATATCAGTGATTTCAGCAGAAGTTTCTTAAGGGTTTCATACGGCAGCTCTTGCAGAGATTATTCCAGTAGTTTATTCATGGATTCATCCAGGAGATTCTTTAAGACTCCTCCTGGAATTCTTTTGGAAATCATTCGAGGATTCCTCGAAAATAGAGCGACCTTATTATCAAATGTGATAGCTTCTGAAGGTTCTAAGAAAACAAAATAAAAACGGTAGCAAAATCTATATTTTTGCCCTTAATTTGCAATGGAGTAATGCAACATGCACTAATACGGATACTGGTAATTTCACAATAGGTATAATTACTGGGCACAGTGATGGACCCGAACAGGTATAAAAAAGGTGTTCATTCAGAAGTAAGGTTATAATACACAGGGTCAAATATTTGACAAATGAACTCAAGAAAAAAACATCTGTTTGACACTAATGAAACAAACAAGATGTTTGAGCATTGGTTTCTTTTTGGTCAAATACGTCATCCTGTGTACTGACATAAAAATAATTCATGTCATAAATGGTCATGAAAAAGCAAAACCTGAACTACAAATTCTACAGCGTAGAGACAACTTCTTTGTTTCGCCAATGTTGACATTACGGTCAAATTTTGGTCACGCCGATTCGCGCCGCCGCCGCCGCCGCCGAAAGCTGCCACCGGCGTGACGCCGATGACGCCGCCGCCGCCGGCCAAAAATGGCCCTCACGCCGCCGCCGAGCAAAATAAAGTCGGCGCACAGGTCTAGTCGGAAGTAGGCAGGTCTGTGGCCAAGTGCCAAAATACCCAGCTGGCGCTCCGGGTGCTCCACCAGACACCGAAGCTGATGCGTAGTAAACTGCGGAAAGCGGTGCATTCGAGCGCCGACTGATTTCTGGATCATTAGCTGATTAGGCCAGCAAATTTGGGGGAATACAGAATGCTCGGCCTCGGCAACTGCTCCGGCCAGAATCCCCAAAGACGACGGCACGTCACTGACGCAAGCCTATGCCATTTATGGCCGATTGATGGCGATGGGGGCATGAATGGAAACGGTTTTTTACACGGGCCTCATCCAGAAATTGGACCATTAGGGGGAGCAAAACAAACGCGAAAAACTTCGAATTGACCCATCAAATGGACCAGCCCACTGGACAAGGCCACCACTCTGGGGGTTCCGTTACAACGCCAGCAGCAGCCAGCGATCGGACGTGCATCTACCTAGTACTTATTCGGCGGTGGATGGATGAATGAATGAAGTCTGATGAATGCTTATGCGCTAGACGAGGAGGTGTGTCTAGACTAATTATTAAAACATATGTTACGAAAGTTGATCGCGCTCTATGTAGTCATTTCGTAAGCTATGATCATATCAGATTAATTGATTAGATTTACAGTTTTTGAGTGCCGTTATTGATAATTTACGCATAGACACCGTGGGAAGGTGAACTAAATTGGATAAAAATATTTGAAATCATCTCATAGATCAAGATGACCACGTGCAACTTAAATCCCCATACAAAAGTGAAACTTGCTACTTAATACCTCTTGGGATAACCAGATTTTACGGCTTTAAATTTTGAAAATAGAGCAATAGAAATAGATTTCATACCTTATTGAATGTATAACATGTGGTACGATATAAGCTACAATTGTAACATTAATGAAGGACAACCCAATTTACACCACATATAGAGGCAGTAGAGAGAAGAGCATTAAAAAAAAGCATACGCTAAAACCGCTCAGCACAAAAATGTGTAAAACTTGTTCTTACCGGCCTTGCATCCACAAAATCCTAATATTTTCAGAACTTCTTGCATGAAATCTGGTATGCTAATAATCTCCGTGAACCAAAAAATAGACATTACCCATTCTGAAGAATGTGAGAGCTGCTTCATACAATTTAATGGACTAAAACTTTTCATCATTAACAATGTCCGGTACCGGCGATCGCAACGATAAATACAACCATGAGCAACTAAGGAACTAAGCAATCGGCTGTCGCCTCAGCATACGGGCTGAATCACGAGGCAGCGTTGCCAGACAAGGATGAGCTCGATGTGGCCCCTCTAGAGGACTACTACCTAGATATAGTACAGTTGAAGCAGCCATCAATGTAGCAGCCGAGAGCACCATCGCATCGGTTACGTGGAACAGGATGGACGGAACGAATGATTCGACGAAGAGTGCGAAGCGACTTTGGAGGAGAAGAATGCAGTGCGTGCGGTAATGCTGCAGCATGGAACCCGCTGGAGATCGTGGAACGATATAAACAGAAGCAGATACGTCTCTTTCGGGAGAAAAATGCCATCTTGAAGAAGCGGAGCGCGAGAAAAAGGAACTGCTGTTCGGTTCTAAAGAATCACGGAAGTTTTATCGGAAGCCCAACACGTTCCGCAACGGCTTCGTGACGCGAGTCGAAATATGTAGGGATAAAGACGGGAACATGCTTCGATGAGCACCTGAATGGTGTGGAGAGAGCAAACATGGAAGACCAAGACAGCAGAAGAAATGACTACGTCAGTAGAGCAGGGAGCACCAACGAGCTAACTCCCACGTTGAGAGAAGTTAAGGATGCTATCCAACAGCTCAAGAACAATTAATCAGCTCGAAAGGCTGATATCGGAGCTGAACTCATCAAAATGAGCCCGGAAAAGTCGGCCACCTGCCTGCACCCGGATCTGGGCGATCAAACATCTACCAAAGGAGTGTAGTTGTATGCGATGAGCCGGGCTCAACCGCTGGGGCAGAGTTTTCACAAAAACCGGCCAATTTGTCTGTTTTACGGATGACATGGACATTATTGCTAGATCACTTGAAACTTTTGCACTGCACAATGATTTTCCGTGCCCCTATGTCGATCTTGGTGCCGCCATCGGCCGCCATTTGGCAACCAAGATATTGGAGGCTTTTAACATTCTCCACTGATATTCATTTTCGGTTTCAGTAACGTTTTTAGAATTTCGGAGACAGTAGGATGTTGGCCTAAAATGTATAGAGTTTCAAAACCAACCCAATTTTCTCTGATTTATTGTAATTTTTTCAATCATCGTAGAAACATTCTTAAATAGTTCCCAAAAGCTTGAAATCTGAAGAATTTTATGATATTCTCAGCTCAAAATCGACAAAATGGTCACTTACACCTCTTTGATTCTGGGCCCCTCAACTGTTTAAATGCGGCATATTGAGCATACCCCTAACCCAACATGTCAATAGCAGTAGGCCATGGCTGGTAGTTAATAAAACCTTTTTTTTTTCGTTTCAACAATAGAAATACACTAGAACTCCAATAGCTCTGTAGTCACTTTCCTATTTAAATTCATTATTAACTTTTATTGTAATAACTAGCTGACCCGGCAAACCTTGTATTGCCCATTTTAAATGTTGCTCTTGCACGGTTTTGCTTATGTTTTTGTTAATTTTCTGAACTTGTTCTACATATGAACACAGCCACCCACCATGAGGACAAATTGAACTGTTCAAAAATCTTGTTGATCAGACAGACAGCGGCAGTAATAAACTCCTAAAGAAATTCCCTGAGGTATTTCTGGAATTCCATGAAGAATTCTTGGATTAATATCTGGATGAATTACTGGAAGAAGAATTTTTAGTAGAATCCCTGAAGGTATTCCTTGTAAATTCCTCGAGAAATTACTGGTAAATTACTGAGAAAACCTGGTGGAATTACTGGAGGAACCCCTTGAACCAATTCGTGGAGGAATCCCTGGAGTCTTGGAATAATGCGTGTATAAACTTACTGCATCAATATCTTAGGGCCCATATAGCCGAGGCGGTAAACTCACGGGTATTCAGCATGACCATGCTGAGGGTGACGGGTTCGATTTCCGGTCGGTCCAGGATCTTTTCGTAAAGGAAATTTCCTTGACTTCCTTGGGCATAGAGTATCTTCGTGCCTGCCACACGATATACACATGCAAAATGGTCATTGGCAGAGGAAGCTCTCAGTTAATAACTGTGGAAGTGCTCATAGAACACTAAGCTGAGAAGCAGGCTTTGTCCCAATCATCCCAGGCTTTGTCCCAATCATCCCAGATCAATATCTGCAAGAATTCCTGTGGTAATTTCTGCAGGAGTTCCTGGGGTAATTCCTGGTGGAATTCTTAAAGGTATTCCTGGAGGAGTCCCAGAATCAAATGCTGAAGAAATGCCTGGATGAATCCCTGGAGGAATCCCTATTAAAAACCCTGTAGGAACTCCTGGAGGAATGCCTGGAGGTATTCCTAAACGAATTCCTGGAGGAATGCCTAGAACGATCCCTAGAGGATTCACTAGAAAAGCTCCTGAAGGAAGGCCTGGAGATGCCTGTGCGAATTCCTGGAGGAATACCTAGAGAAATTCCTCGAGAAATCTTCAGAGGAACTCCTGGAGGAATTTCTGGAAGATTTTCTTGAAGAATCGTAGGAAAACTTTCAGTTAGAATCCCTGGAGAAATCCTTTAAAAAAATTTCTGGAGAAATTCCTCGAGGAATCCCTAGTGGAATTGCTACAGGAATTATGAGGTATCTCTAGAGAAATACCTGGAGGAATTCCTCGATGAATCCTTGAGAAATCTCCAGAAGAACTCCTGGAGGAATCCCTGCAGAAATTCCATTAGCAATTTCCAGAGGAATGTCTGGAGGAATTCCAGGAAAAAATCTTAGAAGAACATCTGGACGAATTATTGGAGGAATTATCGAAGGAATTCCTGGAGGAATCTCTGCACGAATCTTTAGAGGAATCCCTGAAGGAATTTCTGTTAAATACCTGGACCAATTCCTGAAGGAATTCCTGGAGGAAATGCTGGTGGGACTACTGGAGGGATCCCATGAACCAATTCCTGGTGAAATCTCTGGAGGATTCCTAGGAGCAATACATGGAGGAGAAATTCCTGGAAAAACTCCTCAAGGAAACCCAGGGAGAATTCCCGGAAAAAATCCTGGAGGAATAACTGAAGAAATTCTTGAAAGAATTTCAAAAAGGAATCTCTGGAGGATTTTCTGGATCAATTCCTGGATCAATTCTTGGGCTGATTCCTGGAGGTATTCTTGGTGGCAATCCTGCAGGAAATGCTAGGATGAATTTCTGAGGGTAATATCTCCTGTGTTAATATCTTCAGGAATTTCTGGGGTAACTCCTGGTGGAATTTTCAAAAGCATTCCTGGAGGAGTCCCAGAATTAAATCCAGAAGAAATGGTTGGATGAAACCCTGGGGAAATCTCTATAAATATCCCTGGAGGAATGCCTGGAGGTATTTCTGAAAGAATTCGTGGAGGAATTCCAAGAGCAATCCCTAGAGGAACTCCTGAAGGAATGCCTGGAGGAGCTTCTGAAGGAATTCCAGTAGACATACCTGAGAGAATTTCTGGAGAAATTCCTTGAGCTATCTTCTAAGTAACTCCTGGAGAAATCTCTGGAGCAATCCCTAGAGGAATTTCTGAAGGGTTTTCTCGAAGAATCACTGGAGAATTTCCAAGAAGAATCCCTGGAGGAATTCTTTGACAAATCCCTGAAAGAATTCCCGGAGAAGTTCCTGGATGAACCCCTGGTGGAATCTCTAGAGGAGTTGCTTGAGGTATATCTAGGGAAATACCTGGAGGAATTTCTAGCGGAATCTCTAGCGGACTTTATAGAAGAATTCCTGGACGAATCCCTGTAGGAATTTTTAGACGAATCCCTGAAGGAATTCACATAGGAATCCTGGAACAACTCCCGAAAAAATTTGGAGTCATTTTTAAAATAATCTCGGAAGGTTTTGTACCAGAAGCCTTTACCACTCTTGTATTAGGGCCACGTGAAATAATTGGCCACCTGAAGCTCGTCTGGAGTCCCGTTGCATTCTGGGCTTTTAGCTAATAGTTTGTCTGGAAGAATTCATGCCTCGTGTTGTCCAGAAGTCCGACCTACAGTACCAGACCATGTATTCTGCCTCGAGTCCAGAGGAAGGAGTCCAGCGTCGTCTTCGCCGGACCGTCAAGTTCTACGTGGTGCCAGTTACTGGACACCACTCGACGCCATGATGCTACCACCTATGATATCTGTTACCTCGCATTACCTCCCTGTTGTAGAATAGATAGAAATAAAAAAGGTACGTACTAAGCGAATTTAACCACTTTTCAAAACCACCCACATCCCGGGGTCAAAAGCGAGTTTCACGTTCCATTTTGTGTTATAAAAATAAACAACTTTTGAAATGTGCGGTGCTCCATTTACCGTTATTATAAAATAAAACATACCATCAAAACCTGAAACGCCATTCTCTTTATTTATCTATCCTACACCTGTAATCATAATCATCGTTGGGCGAAATTTGGAGTTACGCCCTTTTAAAGGGCCTAATCTCTAAAAAAAAACGAGTTTTATATAGAATAGCACCACATTTCATAACAGAATCATGAATTAACGGCATCATTAACAAAAATTATCATGAATAATATTGAAATTTGGTACTATGCATCCATATAAATATCGGTGAAGTGCATTTTCTATCAAAATTGGTCATTACGTCAATATACGGTGGGTGTTCTTAGGGCCTGTAGAAAACAAACATTTCATCGATGTAACAAATGCAGTTAAAAGTATATTGTATTGTGATTCCATATATCTATAGCAGGGTACGAAAAACGGATCACGCCGAAAAACAAACGCTTTGTCATAAGCGGTGCATGTTGGTAACAAAGGCGCTCCGCAACAAATGCATGTCAGGCGATGAGAGCAATAAAACAAACATCGCTTGCCGTGCGTGTGCTGATATTCCGGCTTTTCTGCTGAAATTTTTGACCCACATTACCGAATTCATAAGCATTAGGACGAAATAAGACTCTTGCAAACCGCAGAGTTGAGTTTCAGTTGTAAAACAATGCGAAAATCACGATGTGAATGGAACGAGACAAATATTCCTACCGTTTTTGTTGTGAACAAACTCGGGAGCGATTTTATCATTATCTGCTAACGAAAAAACAAAACGTTGTTGCCGTGCCTTCTTTGTTGCCTATTTTCCGCTTGCGGTGCCATATTTTGCGTACACTGATCTATAGATGTTCACATAGACCACCTCACGGCGAAATTCTATCCCTTTCGCTCTTTCAGAGAGTTTGAAAACATCAGGACCAGTACCTGTCAAATTTGACAGGTGTTGGTCCTGTTGTTTTCTAATTTCCCGTAGGAGAGAAAGAGAGCGATTTCTTGATGACGTCACCGTGCCATGGAGTATTACTCTCAGTCAAGACGATAGTATTCACATGCATATCAGCACTAACATTTCAAAAGGACGTAACTGATCTTCAATACATGATTGTATCTGATCTTCCCCAGGACACCAACAACCACTATCGAAAAGATTTGCATTTTCTCCGTCCAGTAGTGGTTGCGTCGTAGAGATAAAGGTTCGGTTTCGGCAAGCAATTACGCCTTTTTGAAATGTAAGCACCGAATATTAAGAGCGTGCACTCTCTATACAGCAAATCTGCTTTAAAAACAATAGTCAAATATGGGCAACAAAAACTAAACAAAATGAAATATGTCTGTGTGCCAAATATATTAAGTTATAAGAATAGAAAACCAAAATATTGAAAGGCCAAAATACAAAAACTCTCCCTGTTCCGACTACACAAATAAATAAAGCATAATGATAATATGCTGGGCGAAAATTCTTTCTTCTTTCAAAATATGTAGGTAAGACCTTTTGTCCCCACTAATTTTACAATACAACGTACCCACACATCACTTGCTCATCGATTTCAAATCGCTGTATGAAGCTATCGATCGAGAACAGTTATAGCCTAGGTTATAGCAGATTATGCACGAGTACGGATTCCCGGATAAACTGATATGATTGATCAAGGCGACGATGGATCGAGTGATATGCGTAGTTCGAGTATCAGGGACACTCTCGAGTCCCTTCGAATCTCGCAGAGGCCTACGGCAAGGAGATGGTTTTTCGTGCTTGTTTTAGAGGGTGTAATTAGGAGAGCGGGGATAAACACGAGTGGAACGATTTTCACGAAGTCCGTTCAGCTGCTTGGTTTCGCTGATGATATTGATATTATTGCTCGTAAATTTGAGACGATGGCGGAAACGTATACATCCGACAAAAAAGTGATGCCAGGCGAATCGGATTAGTCATTAATGTGTCACAGACAAAGTACATGATAGCAAAAGGCTCCAGGAAGGAATCACCGCGCCCGCCACCCCGAATTTATATCGATGGTGATGAAATCGAGGCGGTTGAAGAATTTGTGTACTTGGGCTCACTGGTGACCGACGACAACGACACCAGCAGAGAAATTCAGAGGCGCATTGTGGCAGGAAATCGTGCTTACTTTGGACTCCGCAGAACTCTACGATCGAATAAAGTTCGCCGTTACACGAAGTTAACTATCTACAAAACGATTAGACCAGTAGTCCTCTATGGGCACTAAACATGGACTCTACGTGCAGAGGACTAGCGCGCCCTTGGAGTTTTCGAACGGAAGGTGTTGCGTATCATCTACGGCGGAGTACAGATGGAAGACGGGACTTGGAGAAGGCGGATGAACCACGAGCTGCTGAGAGAACCAACCATCGTTCACACCGCGAAAATCGGGAGGCTACGGTGTACGGGTCATGTCATCAGCATGTCGGATAACAAACCGACTGGTTCTCGAGAGTCATCCGACTGGTACAAGAAGACGTGGTGCGCAGCGCGCTAGATCAAGTGGAGGACGATCTGCGGACCCTTGGCAGAGTGCAGAACTGGAGACACAAAGCCATGGACCGAGTAGATTGGAGACGACTACTAGGTATAGCAGAGGCCACTCAGGCCTTAGGCTGACCGACGCGACGCACACGACTACCACAGCATAACTCGGTAGAAATGCCCTTGTTTAATCCTCCTTTGGCATTAAGGTTGACCCAAACCGTACACTACGCCAGCGATCTGTTCCCAAAGTGATACAAAAGGTAGATCAAAGATAGAGAATTTACAGATTGAAATAACACCTAAGTCACATTTTGTATAATTGTGTGACCCACTTAGCCGGGAGTTCTGAAAGACCATGATGAAGATGACCTGTTCCATACCCGGTGTACGGAATGGCAGTGGACTGTATCTGCGCTGGCTACGTTGTGGTGCTCGCGTTCCGCTCAGGAACCGAGCCGGGTGGGAGCAGGAACCCTCGCGTTCCTTCCCGGGATGATGGCCGGAGGTTGGCCTGGCTTCGCCTCATGAAGCCTCGGTGGTTGAGCTGGACTAGCCTCTGCTAGCAGCAACCTGAACAACTCATTAGCCTTGAGAAAGGCTGTGGTGGAAAATTGATTTCCGAATAACTCCAGGAAAATTATCTCCAAATAACTCGGAGGAAAATTAATCCTGATAACTCTGGTGGAATCGGGGATGTTCGGATGCGCGGCAACTGAATAATCAAACACGAGAGAGCTTCACTTAATCTACTGTATTTAACATTTCTCTTCTAATAACGCTTGATTTCATCCGATGTTCACTCGTTGGCGGTCCGAAAAAAACTGATGCTGCTGCCACGATGCGCACTATATTTATAGCCCGCACGAGGGTGGGGTCACGCGCCGATCACGCTATTGGCGCACCGTCGCGTCGGTCGGCTCTGCTCGTTGTCTCATGCGGTCTTCACGTGCTATAGCTCCCTTCGCTTCGGCTTCGCTGCTGTGTGGTAGTCTCGACGACGGATGACAGAATTCTGACGCTGATCGCTGTTCGGCCGTTGGTTTTATTGTCGTCGCTTTGCTGTTCAGCACTCGCTTCGTCGTCGTCGTTCGTTCGGCGTTGGTTGGATGGGCGGAGCTCTCGTGGTGCACACTGTCGCCGCCACTGCTAGACGCTTCTTCAGTTTGGCTGCTGTCGAACTGAACATTCTCCCCCCGGCAAAAAGTGGAAGTTTGGACATTTGGATCATTGTCCAAGATAGGCAAAGGCGCAAGCTTGTGTATAGGTCGTCTAAATGTACCAGTCTTCGTTCGAACGTCTACCACTCTTACCAGGTTATCGGTTCCCGGGTGTACCCTTTCTACCCGACCCAGATTCCAGCACTGGGGGGGCAAATTGTCATCCTTCAGGAGAACAACCATTCCCGGTTGAATGTTAGCTTTCTGTTTGGTCCATTTGCCTCGCACTTGTAATTCGGTGAGATACTCTCTCGACCATCGTTTCCAGAAGTGCTCGCGAAGCTGTTGTATGTGCTGCCAGTGGGACAAACGATTGGTCGGGATACCTACTACAGACGGTTCGGGAATGGCTAATAGTGGACGGTTGGCAATAAAATGTCCAGGGGTCAACGCTTCAGGTTCCGTTGGATCGTTAGATTGGGAATAAAGTGGTCTCGAGTTGAGGATTGCTTCAATCTGGCACAACAGGGTGGATAGTCCGGAGAGTGTTAGGGAGGTGGATTGGTAAACCCTTTTGAGCACTGTTTTAACACTTTTCACACCGGCCTCCCAAAGCCCTCCGAAGTGTGGCGCATTCGGAGGAATGGTCTTCCAAACGATCTGCTTTGCTTGGCAATACTCGAAAACCTTGTTCTGGGTCGTCTCCTCCTTGAATAACCGATAGAGCTCCTGCAGTGCTGACCTTGCTCCGATGAAATTGGTCCCGTTATCGGAGAAGACTTCCTTCGGATATCCTCGTCTGGACACGAATCGTTGAAAAGCCGCAAGGAACGAGTCTGTGGACAGATCTTCCACGGCTTCCAGATGCATGGCCTTTGTCACCATACAGATGAAGACACAGATGTAGCCCTTTACCGGAGTCGCCTTTCGAACTGACTGCTTGACGTAGATTGGTCCGGCAAAGTCAAGCCCAACTCTCTCGAAGACTGGCGCTGGGTTAATCCGATACGATGGTAGGTCTCCCATTTGCTGATCAATCGTGGTAGGATTCGTCCTGAAGCAGGTAACGCAGGTTCTCTGCACCTTTCGAATTGTCGATCTCGCGTTGATCAACCAGAAATGTTGTCGCAGAAGGTATTGTACCATGGAGCTTCCGGCATGGTGATTCTCTCGATGGACGTCGCTTATCAAACCGTGCACGATGGGGTTGTTGCTTGGTAATATTAGCTGGTGTTTCACTCCGAATGGAAGCTGAGACTGACCAAGCCTACCTCCAACTCGCAGTAAATCCTCGTCGAGAAATGGTTTCAAATTGTTCAGACGATGGTTGGGTTCGTCTGCTCGTACACACTCGATCTCCTTTGCAAACTCCTGATGCTGAATGGCTCCAACGATCAAATTTGATGCCGCCCGTAGTTCAGGAATAGTAAGATACCGGGACATCACTCGGTCGGCCTGCTTCTTTCGAGCGTTCGAAATGAAGCGTAGCATGTAGGCAACAATCCGTTGGCATTTCCGGAACGAAGCAAACTTTGTCAACACAGGGAATTCCTCGTAGTTCATGACCGACAGTGCAGCTAGCTCAACCCTGAGTTCGGGAATTTCGCAATCTTGGAGTGACTGTGGCCGCTCTTCTGGGTAATCCACGAAGCACAAAAACTGAGGACCATTCCACCATTGCTCGTTGTTAGCTAACTCTCTTGCAGACTGTCCTCGAGATACAGTATCGGCGGGGTTCTGATCCGTGCGAACATATTTCCAAACGTGACTAGTATTCGATGTGATCTCTGTAACTCTGTGGCGGACGAAGGTTTGGAGATTGCCAAGCGGTTTGTGTAACCATGCCAATACAACTTGACTATCCGACCAGAGAACGATGGAACTGAAGCTCATCTCCAACGCTGATTCGACCTTACTAATCAATCTTGACAAAAGAAGGGCTGCTAGTAATTCCTTTCGAGGGATTGTCAGGGGTGAAATCGGTGCAATTTTAGACTTAGCGCTGACCAACTTCGTCGATGCGGTGCCATCAGGGAATATTGAGCGAACATACACGCATGCCCCATACGCCTTCTGGGACGCGTCCGCGAATCCGTGCAATTCGTACCGCACCGCCTTGTTCGATAACACATGGCGTGGAATGCGAATTTGCTCCGAAGTTGGCAGTGACATCAGAAAGTTCTCCCACTCGTTCAGGAGGGTATCGTCTAACGGATCATCCCAATTCAGCTTGCTGATCCACAATTTCTGCATGACTATTTTTGCCAGTACCACCACTGGAGAAATAAGTCCGAGCGGATCGTAAATCTTGGCAATCTTGGACAGGACTTGACGCTTGGTGGGTCTGCTGTCCTTTTCTGAAGGGGATGATCGGAACAAGAACTCGTCTGTGGAAGGATTCCACATCAATCCCAAGGTTTTGATGACCTCGTTGAGGCCACTTTCGCAGAAAGATGCGCAGCTGTCTCGATCTTCACTGGGAATGGGCGATAGGAGCTGACTAGTGTTGGATGACCACTTGTGAAGGTGCATTCCACCGGACTGGAGCAAGGCTATCAGTTGATCTCGAAGCTCACATGCTTGTAGGAAATCGTCGGAACCAAAAAGAGCATCGTCAATGTAGACATTTTTCTCGACAACGGCGGAAGCGAGCGGAAAGGTTTCTCGTTCATCCCGTGCAAGGTGCAGCAGAGATCGCGTGGCCAAGAAAGGGGCTGAGGCCGTTCCGTATGTCACAGTAGTTAGTTCGAGAACACGTAGTGGGTCTTGGGGCGACTTTCTCCAAAAAATCCGTTGTAGTGGAGTGAAAGCGGGATCTACGGCAACCTGGCGGTACATTTTGGCTACATCGGCGCTCATAACGTATCGAAACCTCCGGAACCGTAGGATGATAGACAACAAATCGCTCTGAACGTTGTATCCGGTCATCAAAACATCGTTGAGGGACAATCCGGCCACCTTTGCAGATGCGTCGAATACCACCCGGCATTTTGTAGTTGTGTTCGATGGGCGGAGGACGGCATGGTGGGGAAGATACCACTTCAGAACTCCAGGAAGATCGTCGCGTTCTTGGACCTCCCGGCAGTGCCCAAGAGATTCGTACTCGTCCATGAAGGCATCATACTGGGCTTTTAAATCTGGATGACGTTGTAGTTTAGACTCCAGCATGAAAAATCGTCGCAAGGCCATGGTACGGGAATCCGATAGTTGAGATGCGTTGTCCTTCAATGGGAGGTGAACGATGAAACGACCGCTGTCGTCTCGACGATGGGTTGATGCGAATTGCGATTCACACTGCTCTTCCTTACTGGACAGAACCAACTCTGAAGACACACCTTCAACTTCCCAAAATTTCTGCACTAGTTCTTCAACGGGGTCAACTCGAACGGCACAGGAATTCAGCACAAGATTGGAAGAACAGTCAAGCAACTTGCCCCCGACTAACCAACCAAGCTTAGAGTCGTGAAGGCTAGGGAGATTATCGTCTATTTTCAAACACCCTGGTTTCATAATGTCATAGAACCAGTCCATTCCAATTAGCAAATCAACGTGGCTAGGTTCATGGAAGGATGGATCAGCCAGCCTGAGACCTTGAGGAAGTTCCCAATTCTCCAAATTTATCCTAACCGACGGAACCTGGCCAGTAATCTTCGGCGAGACCAAACAATTCAACATGAAAGAGAAATCGCTGCATTTAGAGTGGACGTTAATGGTACATTTTTGCCTGATTGTCGACCTTACACTGCCTATGCCTGTTATCGGGACACTTACTTCTTCCACTTGAATACCAAGAGTATTGACAAATGATTGGGAGATAAAACTCACCTGAGATCCGCAGTCTAGCAGGGCTTTGCACACACGAGGCCGCTGTTGATGGTCCATAACGTTGACAAGGGCAGTGAGCAACACCACCTGGCTCGCTGGGTTCACCGGGTTGTTGGAATGCGCTGCTGTCACTGATGGCTGGTTCTCGGCCGACTGCTGTCTGACAGCCGACGCCGTTGGTTGGGCTGATCCTGGAACTCCATTTGCTGAATTTTCATTCACAGGCTGCGACGAGATTGCGCCACCTTCCAAATGGAGCAGGGTGTGGTGCCGCTTGTTGCACTTGGAGCACGACTTCTTCGATGTGCAGTTCTTCACACTATGTCCACTTCTCAAGCAGTTGTAGCACACGTTCTTCTGTTTGACTTTGGCCAGTCGATCACTCACACTTAAGCCATTGAACACAGAGCACTTGTACGTCACATGGCTTTCATCACAAATGGTGCACCGCTGATCCGCTGATGGAGGAGCTGTCGCTGCGTTGGCATTGGGAAACGCCTGCTTCCTCGTAGCTGGTTTCGCCGATGTACGCTGTGCCTTGGCTTCTTCATCCGTATCGCGGCATCTCTCCAGAACTGAGACGCGGTCTTTCAGGAACTGTATGGTGTCTTCGTAGTTTGGGAGTTCTCCTCGCTTTATCGTCGACTCCCACAACTTCTTCGTGGTAGGATCCAGTGCATGGGCGATCAGGTGGACGACAATAAGCTCAGAGACGCCGGTGAACTCTTGGTCGAGGAACTTCAAGTTTTCCACGTGACTAGTGGTAGACTCGACCAAGGATCGCAACTCACCGAAATCCTCCGTTGAAAGTTTCTTCACTCTGAGCAGTCCAGCAATATGGATGTCGATCATTCGTCGCTGATCCTCGAACCTTTCCTCCAGTAACTCCCAGGCGTGGGCGTAGTTTCCATCGGCAATCGTCTTCACGTCTATGATTCCCGCCGCATCACCGACGAGGGCCTTCTCAAGGTGATACAGCTTGATTCGAGGTGCTTCGTTGGTACGGTCGACTGCATCACGGAACATGATCTTGAACCGTTCCCAATTCTCGTACCTTCCGTCGAAGGTGGGGATGGCACGAGGAAGAGATTGTTGGATGACCAACGGTTGTTGGTTCGCCGGTGGTTGCACTTGTTGCGCCCCAGGTGGTGCGGCTTGAACCTCGAGAAGGGTCTCGAGCATGATGGACACTTCTTCGTGCAACGTCTCGAATTGCAGGAACTTCTCGTTCTGTTCCTCCTTCTTGTTCGAAGGAAGAATCGCCACTATCTGCTGGTGGTGCTGATGGTACTCCTTGTAGGCACTTTCCACTTTCTTTACGTACACTTTCACTTGAGCGGAAGGCAGCTCAGCCTGGTCCGCTTGGGCTTGGGTCAAGATGTTCTTGATGCGCGTGATGTTACCTTGTGCCATGCCACGCAACAGTACAAGAGTGCTCAGATCTTCTTCACTAGAGCTGGCCATCTTGGACGACTTCATTGGTGTGTGCTTCATTTTTACTGATTTGCTTGCTTCACTTCACTTTAGTTCGTTATAGTTCTCACTAACTGTCACTTGTTCACTTATTGTCTTTGTCTTTCAATCACTTTCGCTATCTTCTCCGTGTTTGCCTCCAATCACCACTCAACCGATCCAATCACCGATCACCGTCGATAACACATTCGGACACTCGCACTCGAGCATCCGGCTCGAAGAACCAAATCCATGTACGGAATGGCAGTGGACTGTATCTGCGCTGGCTACGTTGTGGTGCTCGCGTTCCGCTCAGGAACCGAGCCGGGTGGGAGCAGGAACCCTCGCGTTCCTTCCCGGGATGATGGCCGGAGGTTGGCCTGGCTTCGCCTCATGAAGCCTCGGTGGTTGAGCTGGACTAGCCTCTGCTAGCAGCAACCTGAACAACTCATTAGCCTTGAGAAAGGCTGTGGTGGAAAATTGATTTCCGAATAACTCCAGGAAAATTATCTCCAAATAACTCGGAGGAAAATTAATCCTGATAACTCTGGTGGAATCGGGGATGTTCGGATGCGCGGCAACTGAATAATCAAACACGAGAGAGCTTCACTTAATCTACTGTATTTAACATTTCTCTTCTAATAACGCTTGATTTCATCCGATGTTCACTCGTTGGCGGTCCGAAAAAAACTGATGCTGCTGCCACGATGCGCACTATATTTATAGCCCGCACGAGGGTGGGGTCACGCGCCGATCACGCTATTGGCGCACCGTCGCGTCGGTCGGCTCTGCTCGTTGTCTCATGCGGTCTTCACGTGCTATAGCTCCCTTCGCTTCGGCTTCGCTGCTGTGTGGTAGTCTCGACGACGGATGACAGAATTCTGACGCTGATCGCTGTTCGGCCGTTGGTTTTATTGTCGTCGCTTTGCTGTTCAGCACTCGCTTCGTCGTCGTCGTTCGTTCGGCGTTGGTTGGATGGGCGGAGCTCTCGTGGTGCACACTGTCGCCGCCACTGCTAGACGCTTCTTCAGTTTGGCTGCTGTCGAACTGAACACCCGGTCAGTCCAGAAATTGCTCGTGATGAAAATTGTCGTGACTTTGTTGGGTACATACACAGTGCCCGCCACATAGAATGCATTGATTGCATAGAATGGTCATTGGAATCTCTCAGTTAATAACAGTTACTGTGGAAATGTTTATAGAACACTAATCTGAGAAGCGTGCTTTGCTATAGTTGAGGTTACGTCAAGAAGGAAATGATTTGTAATTTCGTTATGCATCATTATTCTTTTGACTAACCCAAACCTCTAACTCATTTCATGCGTTTATGTACTTTCAACGTTTTTTTTTTTGTTTTCAGCCTTTTGTGATTTCAGCCTTACAAAATTCAGCTTTAGTTATCATCCCCCATTCTCTGCTGTACCAACATAGTCATTTCCTGCCTTGATCTCCCGTGTCAACAATCTCTTCGCCTTTCTCGTGCTTGGTGGGTCTATTGCTTCCGCTTCTGTCTGTATCGCTCCACATTCTGTAGGGTTCCATGCTGCAGCATTACCGTTCTACGTTATCCCGTTCGGTTGCCTCAGTCGCTCTAGATCGTACCGGGGCGGTCACCAATTCTGTACATTGTTAGTAACGGAGATTTTCGGGCGCAGTTTGATCATCACCAGGTATTTAGTGGTCAGAGTCGATGCTAGCGCCACAATATATCCTGACGATGTAAAGATAAGGGAGGCTGTGCTGGAAGAAGGTGTTACGAATGGCCGTTTTTGGAGGTAGTCAAATCAATTAAGCGTAGGCGATTTTTGTTCGTCAGCTGGTAAGCGCTGAGTTTTGCAATCGTCGATCTGGAAGAATTTAGACCTGGCCTACCTGATCGTTTATGTCACCTATGATCTTGACGTCATGGTTTGGGCAGCGATCGTACTCGCGTTCGAGGTGCGCGTAAAATGCGTCTTTGCTTCCGGAGTGAGGACTGTGCACTTTTATTATGCTGAAGTTGAGGAATCGGCCCTTGATCCTCAATCTGCACATTCTTCCGTCGATCTTCCCCCAGCCGATCGCGCACCTGTGCATTACGCCCGTCACGTCGAAAGATGTTCCCAGCTTGCTTGGGTTTCCGCAGCTCTGGTAGATATATGTAATTACCCCTAAACGTTCGCACCATGGATCCTGTCCTGCAGCGCTACGATTTTGAACCAACGGTCCTTCAGTATATCGGCGCGTGTGCGGGTGCTCTCAATGAAGTTGAAGATCGGCAGTTCCACCCACTCCACTCTATCCCACTGAGTGTCTCGGTTCGTATTATTCTGTTGCTGATTTTTCGTTGTAATGCTTTCTGAAACTGGCTTTGGAAGGGCCGGATACAACCCTCTACTTTTTGGTGAACCATTGTGCACAGTTGAGCTGAGAGTCCTTCCCTGGCACTCGGGCGTCGATCAGCCACTTCTCCTAGAGAACAGACGATCAGGTTTGCAGAAGCAAACCTCCCCTTCCTTGTCAGCCTACGACCAAAGTTCCCACCGGGGTTGGTTACCTGAACTTCTCTAAGGTTGCTCGGAGCCCGGCCGGTGCCTCACGGAGGTAGGGGTAGGAGTTGCTGGGTAGAGGCTAGTGATCTATTTTATATCATCTTAAGCACTACTCCATTCCAGATATTCAGAATTTTGATTGTCTATGCAAATTTCTTTCCGCCTGCTATTAATTAATTCATAAGCTTCCATTATCGAAAGATCGCTATTGCTGAACACCGCTAATCAAACCCATTCGAATAAGCAAACACACTTTCATTTGCTGAAAAGTTTTCCGAAATAATTGCTATCAAAAGAGGTAGGTAGCTATACTGCGTGCTGCACTCCATCATAAAATGAGGATAAACCAAAGTATGAGAAATACACAGAGAGAGAGAAATCACTTAGCCATGGTTGCTTCTGGCGATGACGTCCGGTGGCGTCGGTGTCGTCGTCGGCGGCGGCTGCGAAAGGTAAAGTTCGATTAACGATAATTGAGAAAGTTTAAAGCAATTGTTCTCCCCCAAGGAGGTCCAGAATCTCTAGGGAACACACGCTGACAGTGCGGTACACTCAATGGCAGCGACCGAGAGTGTGATAAAGGTGCGCAGTCTTATGGATATCACTCGTAATTGGATTCCGCCGGGGGTCCCCGAAAGCAACCAAAAACTTCCAAATTTCACCCAAAACTTATCCTCTATTGAGAAACTCCAGCTAGTTTACGCTCTAAAGACAGAAATTCACACGTGCTAGGAATACATAATTTGCACGTAAGAAAACCCCATTTCTTCGACTTCGACTGCCTCCTTCTCCCTCTGTGTTGGCGTTGGGTCGTAACACACTTGCTGCTCTTCGACACCTATCGCTGTCGATTCCCACGCGGCCGTGGCGGCAGTGCCATGCCAAACTCAAGTGCACTGCATAATTTTCGGGTTTCGTATCGATATGGGGTGTTTGCAGTGCCATCACGCGTGCAGTTTAACTCTGCCAGTCACGTCTGCGGAGTTCAACGAACTGTGTACATTGGGAGCAATTCTATCTATGCTGCCTAGATTCTGGTAATTGATTTCCTCCGATCCCAAACCAAAAGTCCAAAAGTAGGCTGTGAATACGTGTCAAATCAAAGCAAGCGATCCAGTTTGGAATTTGGACCAGGAAGTAGGCATTGACATTAACATAGTTAAGAATAGCTCGAGCGGCGAAGTCGTCGATGCTGTGGATCGATCCAAGCAATCGACTTCGGAGAAGGTGAAAAGCCATCCGACCTGTTTAGCAGGCTGAAACAATTGAACCACTCGCACTCTCGTGTGGTTTCGTACGTCTACCGACTGTTGCCAATCTCCTCCCTAGATGGCGCGGCACACAGACAGGAGGGAAGGCTCTCGCGCCACGGCCACGCCACACACCGCGAACGATCAGGTTTAGGTTCCTCTCTCAATGCTGAGGTAGTTGAGATCACCGTGTGGAGCCCGACGTCGTCGTCGTCGCCTCCTATGCTGTCTGCGGCCAGTTTAAGTCTCCCACGATCAGCGAACCGTGCTCAGTCGGTCTCGGTGTGTACGCGTCTGCAGTCGTGACTCGCAGCGCAACGGTTTCCTCGACGGTTTTCAGTGTGATTGTGTGATATTCAGGGGTGGTCACTTCCTTCAGTTCGTTTAGTGAGTGCGCTGTTACGTGTGTTACGCCTAGGTGAAGAAGTCTCGGAAGAAGTGCAGCACTCAAGGACGAGTGCCGGAAGAGCTAGGAATGCGGATCCCCGTAGCTGTAGTGTTCCTCAGTGTGGTCGCGCTAAGCGCTGGTAAATTTTGCAATCAGTTTCCCTTTAGAAAAAAAAAGTGTTAAATCACTTCAAAACTGTGACACAACGAAAAAGATTCAAGAGTGAAGGTACGAGCTGACACGAAGCAGGCCATGCAGACAGACACCTTCGCCCATCGTCGTCGTAGCAACTCTAGCCCGCCGGAGCCTACTTGGATTGTTGTTGGATAAATACGTTAACGACAGGGCGCGTTGAGCCACGGCCTACTGGGAGCTCGTTTTCAACTTTTTTTTTTTTTGCAAAATCAACTTCATAAAACACCAATCGGATCGAGTGCGCGCGCAAATGAGCTATGAACCGAAGCAGAAAAAAAACTGGAAATCTCCAAAGAGTTTTGTAACGACAGTCTTCAAGTCTTTTTTGCATTGAACCACGAAGAAAGTTACAGTTTCAACTTTCTTTTCACCCCCTTCACCGGTGTGTCTCGAGGTCCGGAAGACTTTTGCAAACTCCCCTTGTGTGTTTCTGTGTGCGAGTGTTTGATTGCAACTTCAGGGGGCCACTGGGCTGGGGTGCATATAATACGCGCGTCGCGTAGTGAGTAATGTGTGGACACGGCGGCGGTAACAACCGACGCCAATGGCACTCGACCAGCTCTTCGAATGGGTCCAGCCAGCTAGCCAGCCAGCCAGCTCGCCATATTACGTGCTCTTTCTCCACTTATCCAAAATTGGCATTACATAATCGAAAGTGGCAACTCTTGGGTGGTTTGGTGGTGTTGGGCTTTGGCTGGTTGCGTTGCGTAGGCAGCGAAGAAGAAGACGAAAACGAAAAACAATTCGTGTCAAAGTTTTGACGGAAAAGTGTTTGCCAATCTGGTAGGGCGGAGCGCCAGTTTGCAGTAACGATATGGATGGAGCGGAATTTTGTCCTAAAATGCGGCGAAATTTTCATCGAAATTGTGTAACGGTTTCACGGGCACTATGGATCAGATTCATCAGCTGCCATGTGATGTTACGGAATCAAAATTCAATATTCGTCGCTTTTTGGGTTATCTGACGTATGACCGATTGGCACCCTTTCACATTTGATTTCATTCACCGATCTCTTTTGGTTTGTTTCAATCGTAGGAAAACATTAGTCAGATAAATTTGGAGATGCAATATTAACATTGAACCATTTGTCATTGAAATCATCGTCATCATTAAACATTTGAAAGCAGTTTTTTTCGATCAAATCAAACATTTTTGCAACGAAAATGGATTCACTGTGATCCACATGAGGAATAGAATACAGTGAATACATTTTCGTGGTCGTTGTTTTGATTTACAGCGAAAAAACTGCTTTTCTATTTCCGAAAAATGATGACGGATGCTTGAGCCTTAAGCGGAAGATTCTTTGCGACCACTTTCTAAATAATGAGCGATCTCTCGAACGCAGCAGCCTGAACATGCAACTCAATGTTCTTTGCGAGTGAGCAAGCAACAAGTAACATTTTCGGTCTTGTTGGCCTGCTAGGGTATTATAACCAATAGTGGACCCCTTAGTAGCTGAAAATTGCTCTGATCGTTAAAACAGTATGATATTCTAATTAAATTGCCCCTGTCAACGTTTGCACAGCAAGTTCTATGTCTTTCCTGCACATTGCACACAAAAACCTTACCAAACCACCCTATATTTCCCATAAAATAATCATTTCAAATCTGGCTCAAATTATCCTATAGTGGTCCCCCCGGGGACAACTATAGGATTGTTGGGGTCCACTATAGGATAAATCGTATTCTCTTACCATGTTAAAACGGAGACAATAGTGGACCCCCTTGGATTTAACCAATAGTGGTCCCCCAGATTTGTTTACATTTACAAATTTGTTCAAAAAATCAAATTATTGCTTTCCAGCGTAGCTCCACCACTTGTAACTACTGGCTAGGAACATGATCCATCGTCTCCCGGTGGAAGTTCACCGGTAAAAACAGATTTAAGCAGGAAAATTAGGAAAAATATAAGGGGGTCCACTATAGGTAAGGGGTCCGCTATTGGCTAAAATACCCTATATAATCAGATTTGTGCTCTCGAAAATGGGAATGAAATGCAATGGCGGCCATTGTGGCGACCATCTTTAGATTCTTTGGCGGATTTTTGATGTCCTTGAACCAGTATCAATATCAATATCAAGTCAATATCCCAACAGTGACTTTCATACTAGGATAGGATGCGACAAGTAGTTAGCCAATTTGAGACCAATTTGCTGTTAAACGGAGACCATGATGAATGTTGAGACAATGAAATTTGTTTGCTGCGATCAGACCGGTGAGGTGAGGGGCAATTTTTTGTTGGTGTACCGTCTACCCCCGTTGGTTTGAACGACACCTCATGCAAACCAACGGGGTTCATTTTTAATTTGAACGTCTAGCAACTCTGTTAGCATCGAAAAACACACTACTGGCGACCTGATTTGGTGTTTTGTTTTGGATCTGCGTTCCGTTTCACACCGTTCCATTATCAGAATGACGTTTGTACCATTTTTAGTTTGAACGATGTGCAGATTAGAGGGGGTCAAACTAAAAAGCGTTCAGATTGCATGCGGTCAAACCAACGAGGGTAGACTGTAGCCAGTCGCTAGTTTGTTTGTTTAGCATTTGATGCCAATATTTAAAATTGTTGTTCTTTTTTTTTCAATTTTGCTTTTACATTTCAAAGTAAATCAACCTAAAATGACTTTCATGCAAGCACTTTAATACAAATCATTGATTTAGTGCAAAAACAATTAAATTTTTGCTATATTTTACTACAAATGAAATCTCCTTACATTTGGAACCAGTTTTGATCATAATACTTTTCCAATTGCATATAGTGTTTTACGGTGCAAAATATGCATCTAAATTTAAATCATCAAATTTAATTTGTTTGAAAGATTTTGTATAAAGTGAAGTGGCAGCACTGGATTTTAAGCGTTGAAGAAAGCGAACGAAAAAGGATTTAAGGTGTATCAGTAAAACCTGTATAAACTACACAGAAAAAAATATGTCATTAAAATTCAGCGCGAAATCATGAACATAAAGGGTATGCTAGAGTTAGTGCATATTTACATGAGATAACATGTAAAATTACGTTACGTTCGTGTAAATTTCCACCAATAGTCGCGTAACCGGTTGGAGTCCATGATGGTTTACGTGATGGTTGGCGGAAATTTACACCATGGTAATTTTGACGGACAACGTGTTTCCACGTTGTTCATTTACGACTGCAGTTCTACCTTCTCTAGACTATCGGTGAACCACTTTCTTTTTCGTCGTTATTTGTGTTCTTTGCTGTTTTAAAAGTTTTAGGCATCAACTAGTTAACATTATCATCGGATGTTATGCTTTCTATTAAAATAAGCCGATTTTACGAGTTATATTGTAGGCATTCGCGTCAACCTACTAATATTTTAATATTTTCAAAGGATATACTGTACCTTCTTGTCAGCAGTGGTGGGCATACTTGCCGTTAACCGTTAACGGGTTTCGGACGAGCATGTGCTTCTAATCCCACGAAGGTCACTTAAAAGTTCACTATCAATGTTTTGCAATTGATCTTTCAATTTTCGAGTTATAGCAAGGCGAACGCAATTTAACGATTAACAGCAAGCGATCCTACCACTGCTTAGACCAAGCCCACTCATGGGCTCAATCAAGCGTTTTAACGTTAAGTAGAGCCCCGAACAGAGTAGTGAACCGCACCGGTCGTTGCTAAGTAGGGCTCGAAAGCGAAAAGTTTACGTACGGTTCGTAGCAGGGCTTAGAATATAGAGACACGCAAAGTACGGTCTCTATCCGTTGGCTCGTGCGCTCTCTCGCGTTTAGCTCTCTGGGTAGCGTAAAGAGGAGACGGAAGAACATGAGTTATGAGTATGGATTTGTTGCCAGGTATATAGTTTCTACAGAATGATTTTCTTGTTTTGTATAGGTAGGAATTTATTTTAGTTTGCATCAAATATTTAATTTTTTTTTTACTTGCTTTGAAATTTTCAACCAAACAATATCATAGATCGTTACACGAATAACACAACAAATTGTCTGACATACAATTGTGATAGAGTGACAATACAAACGCAGAAAAATAATAGGTTTAAATTGACAAGCTTTGCTTAAGTATGTTATGAATAAAGTTTTCCCTTCTTCGCCAATTTTAGGATCATGCATAACGAAAATGTATTGATTTTCTTATAAAAATAGTTACGATTGTTCATAATCACACCTTTAGCTTTTGATTCGGCCGATCGTTTCGAAACTAATATTTGAAGAAATGTATAGTGATTCAGTGAGTTTTGCTATTTTAACACGTACATGTTTGAGCCGGGGTTGCTACGCAGCAAGTAAAGTTTGGTTTCGCACATTTAGAAAAATGTCCAAATAAATAACTCGAGAAGTTCGTCACGACAAGTTCCTAAATTATCGTCATCCGACGCAGATTCCGGTGAGAAGATGTGCGTATTTTCTAACCCGGAAAGATACCATTTGACGGTAATAAGTGACCACAAGGTTTTCTTTCTTCACTTTCCGGGCTGAGATCCCCCGCTTTGAAAGAGCTGTGCCTCGCCTTTCGTTTTGTCGTAAATATTTCGAAAAAGGCAAAGGAGCATTGGTTTGGTTGCTGTTTTTGAAAATGGTGGTCGTCAGTGGGTGGTTTATTAAATATAAATTTAAAAATATAAATTAAATAAACGAGACATTAGGTAGAAAGTGTGCGAAATGAGTAACTTCACCCTTGTAGAAACAAAAAGGCAAAGCAAAAAAAAATCTGCCGCTTTGATGCATGTGTCATATCTATGATATGCTGCAAGCATCAATATTTACAAGAAAAGTAACACGATTGCTTTCCAGGGTAATTCCAGGGTGATTCCGTACTGGCTGCGTGTGTATAAGATTAGATAAGAGTAGTTACGATTTTTCAAAGATGCTTTGACTGTACCTAACTCAATTCAGATATCATAGAAACACTCCAGTATTTTTTTTTTTGTAAAAACAAACTTTAATCATACCGATAATAATCTAAAAAAAATGTAGTCGAGCTGCCAAGTTTCATCAATTAAAATAGGCGGTGTGCAGGACTGCCATATTGTAGGTTCCTCGTTATAGAAAAAGCAAGGTGTTGGATGTTAAAATACATCAATTGTTGTATGAAGTGCCAAAAAGGAGAGTGGGCTCATTATGTACTTTGACAAATACGCAGTCTACTTCAAGCGCATAGAATCTGCTTCCAACAAAATATTCATATACCAGCATCCAAAGGATCGCAATATATATTAAGATTTCCGATTGATGCTTTGTAACTAAAAGGTTGTGACTGAGTATAGAATAAGCTGAAGTTAAAATACACGTAAATGAAAAAAGGTTGCGCCAACTTATCGCAGACTGTTAAAATACAGCTTCTACTATGACTAGGATTCAAAAATCTTGACCTACGCGAAGTTGTAAAGGAGACAACTACGTTATAAATGTGTTGGAAATGCAAGGGATGTAATTATTCAATAAACCTAATTATTAAAAAGATGCTCAAAATCTCAAATTCAGATAAATTTCTTGCGAGAAAGGCAACATGGATATCGAAGAGATAAAAATTCAACCTACAAGTCATACAGTAAGCAACAAACACATAATTTAAAAAAAGATTGCTTGAATTCCGAGATTAAATACAATCATACATTATTGAGAAAATAATATCTTTAAACGCACCAAAACTGGTACAAATCTCCAAGAGAATTATTTATTTGAGTTCAATTTTACTAACTCTTTTCAGTCTTATCCAAAACCCCTTCTTTCAAAATATGAGCACAGATTATTATACTGAATAAGATTTGCAATAACACCATAGAAATACACAAAATATTGCGATGATTTACAGAAGTGCAAAAAACAAATGGTACGGATAGAATAGAGACCACCGGTGCGCAAAGGCGACCGATCATTATTTTACTCACATGGAAACGAACGACCGGTGCGAAAATGGGTGAATAACGAAATTAAAAATCGTTAACGACGTGCTGTTGCGTGTGTAGTATTAAGCCCACGAGTGGGCTTGGTCTTATAAGTTGATGTTTCTTTGCTTGTACATATTCTTTGGGAACAGTAGTTTTCAAAAAAACAATATTTGGCTTATTGGACGGTATTGTCACATAACATAAGTGGAACTCCATAGTCAGAGCTATAAGCGCCAACTTGTGACGTAGTTGGGGGGGTGGGGGCGAAGCTCTCCAATATTGGTGAACTTTCTCCAGCTCAATGTACTAGTTTTCACGTGTATATGCCTAAATAAGGTCAAATTCGTCGATATTTACCGGATTTCATTGATTTTGAGAGGCCTACCACCCCCCCCCCCCCACAAATACGTCACAAGTTGGCGTGTATGGTCAGAGCGAAGGGAAAAGTTGTATCTTTTTTCCATCATACGAAACTGTTAAGGCGCCAAACTGTCATTTATTTTGGTAAACAAAAAAAACATCTGATCCAACCAGTATTCCAGTTTTGGCAGAGAATGCAGAAACGAAGATTGGTATCTGAGATATGCGCACAACAAGCTACTGGAAATCCACTTCTTTGTTTTGTCATAAATTCATTGAAATCTTCGAAATAACACATCCACATTTCACATATCGATCTCCCTTTATATTTAGGTCAAGAAAACGTATTTTTGACATGAGTTTACAAAGTTTCATCAAGTTCATGTCCTATTATAGATCTCCACGTGCTGCAAGCAGGCATGGAAATAATCGTTCACGATTCATTCATTTTGAGCTCTCCCACAAACATTCTCGCGGAACGAAACACAATCCCAGCAATCCTGTACATAGTGTGTTACGCACTCGGGCGAATGAAGGGGAAAAAGCAAATACACGAAAATTATGGCAGCGTTCATCGTTGTTCACGTTCACCCGTTGACTCATTCGGTACGGGACTGCAATCGCAAGGCGAATGTCTTGAAAGGATCACACGTGAATGCATTCCTTCAATCGCGGCGATTCTTTCGTTTCGTTCGTCGTACTGTTGCTGATGCTGATGGTGCTAGTTTTATCTATCCCGTTTGTTGGGGGTATTAAGAATTGCATGTTTTAACTAATTAGGAAATTAGCTAGTATCGATGGTAAATATGAAAGGGTCTATAGATTTCCACGTAATTTGAAATCAGGCAATTTTACTAGTGCATGTGGATAACATCGCCAAACGTACATTATTTATTTGGGCTTATAGCAAAGATGGGCCAATTTCTGATTTAGGAAAACAATATTATAATATAACCGGAAAAGGGCAATAAACTATCAAGTTCACATACTTGACAAAGGAAAGAAAATACTACCGCTATATTGTACCGTGTTTTAATAGATCAGAGAATCTATGTTTTTAATGTTAACCAAAGATTTCACTATTTCACTAATTTTGACAGTTACAGTTTGGCCAAGGAGTACAGGGCAAACGAAAATATTTGTCACTCTCAAAAAACAAATCAAAGAAAAAGCCGCAATGTATTTGTCAAAAGTGGTCAAATATTTATCGTTCAGGCAAATCAGGCACAAATCGACGAGTTTGATCCTCATCAATGTCCCGGCGCACAGTGATGCGAGGGAGGCGAAAAGTCAAAAAATCAACTTACAGATATGGGTCCTGTAATATTTTTGTACTATTTCTATATATTTCGAGAGCTTATTACCAAAGTTTCAATAAGGTTGGACCGAAATTGATTTTTTTGCAGCATTACAAAGTAAGTGCTGAAAAGTGTTGCATTTTTAGTTTCTTTGTAAAATGTATGGGGAAACGAAAAAAAATCAACTAAGTTTTCAAATATGAGCACGCAGTTGGACACATTTCACGCTATGCTTATTTTGAAGATTGTCATGTCGTCTTTTAGAAAATCAATGGGTCATTTTGCGCAAACTTGCGCAACATATGTTTTAAGTCCCTTGAACATAGAGTATGATACAATATTTAGTACAAAATAATACCGTCCGTGCCTGTACTTGGTATGCATATCATTGTAGTCAGGGTAAAAGCATCTATTAAAATGTGTTCTTTTTTTTTTTCATTTGTAGCTGAGATTGGCGATGCTAAAACGATTTCATTGCATTTTTGTGCTATTCGCTTGAGTCGTCCAAGCTCACACGTCCTAGAGCTTAACGGAGCCGCACATGCAGTTCGAATGAAGACAGCGTTCAGTCGTTAGTATACTAGTATACTAGGGTCAATATGACCCAAACTCGAACAGGCCCATTCAACAGCCCATGAGACAGGCCCAGTGTCATTTTAACCCTCAAAGCCCCAGGACAAACTTCTTTTTTTTAATCGTCTGATACTCAGGATCTGTAAAATATAAAAATAAGCGGTTTTCACTATGATCAATGGGAAGAGTTGTACTTCATGTTAGAGTAGTTGTCAAACCGGAAGTCCATGTTTGAACCTGTTTTTGCACCGGAAATAAGTGTTCCCTAGGTCAATGTTTTGGCGAGTCGTCTATGAATCTGGTATTTTATAATAATTCTGAAATCTTTAACAACTTGAAATGGTAGGCCAACGCAAGAACACAATGCTGAGGCTGCTTTCTGGCATGAGATGCATCTGAGACTTGGTCCCAGGAGTGTACTTCCGGTAGGACTCCCTAAGACCCAATTTCGTGATCATAATCATTTTGCACCTCAAAAGATGATTTTAGAAGTTTGGTGTCTATGAAGAATTTGTTTCGTATATTTGAGCCATTCTTTTAAAAGTATCACTCATGTGATTAATCCACCTAAAATTCGAACACGGGTCATACTTTTAGCCAACGATTTATTACTAGATCATTGCATACTTTAAGGCGTTTATGGGTATCTGTCCCAATTTACAAAATTGATTCCAATTTGTAAAAGCACGCTTCGCTAAGAAATTTAAGGCCTGATTTAGATTCCACCTTGATTGATCTACCGAGAATTAACAGCGAATTATTGAAAAAGTAGCCTAAAGGCAGCTGTAGAACATATCGCCAAACATAGAACCAGGGAACACTTATTTCCGGTGCAAAATCAGGTTCAAGCATGGACTTCCGGTTTGACAATTACCCTTGCATGAAGTACAACTCTTCCCATCGATCATAGTGAAAACCGCTTATTTTTATATTTTACAGATCCTGAGTATCGGCCGATTAAAAATAAAAAGTTTGTCCTGGGGCTCTGAGGGTTAACCAAACAACACTATTTTATATATCATTCGATTTAAAATTTTGTTAAGAACTCGATGTTGAAGTGAAAAATTTATCTGTAGTACAATGATCAACGGGAATCGACTAAAGAGCATATCATGTTGACCATAACACTTACCGCATCTTCAACCATTTAGGTTCTATAGAAAACCTGGTTTTAAGTGAAGTTAAAAAATATGTTTTGAACCCATAGTGTATTCTGCTGGCAGAAACTTGGACAGATCATCGATAGCGGAAGCTAAGCTAAAAAAATTTCGAACGTTTCGTGGTGCCCCGGGGAACTTGTGGCAAGAGACATGTACATATGTAGTAACGTCAAAAAATGGCATGTAACAACTCTATCGTGTGATGTTTTATGAATGTTCTTCGGGTTATACCTGAACGGATGGGCTTTAGGAGAAAAGGTCGAAGTACAGAACGTCTAAAGACAAAAGGTCGAAGGTCTATGGACAAAAGCTCGAATGGGCAGAAGGTCGAATGAACAAAACGTCGAATGGACAAATTTACAAATGGACGAATGGACAAAAGGCCAAATGGACAAAAGGTCGAATGAATAAAAAATTTAGGAAAATATGCTCTCAGGGGGTTGTAGGACAAAAGGTCAAAGGACAAAAGGTCGAAGGTCAAAAGGTCGAAAGGTCGAAATAAATGAAATAACTAGGACAAAAGGTCTAAAGGACTGAAAGACGAATGGACTAAAGGTCGAATGGGCAAAAGGTCGAATGGAAAAAAGGTCGAATGGATAAAAGGTCGAATAGACAAAAGGTCGAAACAAAATAAATAGTTCAAAAGGTTGAAAGGACAGAATGTTGAATTCACTACATAAAGAAGAGAAACAATGCCGATGCGACCATCTTTTTCCTGCTTTATGTTCTCTCTGCAACTTGACCTGAATTTCTTCAACTCAGAGTTCTTTTAGCACTTCCACAATTATTAAAAGCAGGGTTTCTTTTGCTTTCCATTGTATTGTATTTGTATATTGCATAATAAGCATAATACCACACTATATGTATATAGGAAGTTGACATTTTTTTTATCGGAATCGAACCTCTAATCTGGGCTTATTATAATAGTTGGTGTTTACCTGGTATAAGTGTTTTAAAGAACTTATACCTCTTTTGAACGATGGCTGTTCTCTCGAGTAACTTATTTTACAGTTATTGGCGTGATAACTAATGCTTTTTTTAAGTATTCTATATTCTTTTGAATAATATTCTTTCTAGTAATGCTAGAAAATAATTACCGTACTTACAAACAATACATTTGTTTCTTATATTTTTAATCTTGAAAAATTCGTCATTCATATTAACAATTGTTTTATAAAGCCGTGATTTAAAATAATCTTAGACGGTTCCGTATACTTGCACATGTTCATTCGTTTGACTTTTGAGTAGAGTCTTATTTTCTAGATGGCCATCTAGAAAAGGTGCTGAAATGACTACATATTTTTAAAATTCATGAAGAATGGTGTGTCGCAAGATGGGGTTTGAAAACATCCAAAAAATGTCCTCTTCCCCGAGGGAACCAGGATTCCGCAACGGTCCTGAATGTGGCCAATCTGACCCAAAAGTCCGGAAATGACTTCTACTGGACCTAATTTTCAAAATCATGAAAAATAATGTGTCGCAAGATGGGTTTCAAAAATATCCGAAAATTATCCTCTTCCCCAAGGGAACCAGGATCCCGGAACGGTCCTGAAAGTGGCCAATCTCGCCCAAAAGTCCGGAAATGGCTACTACTGGACCTATTTTTCAAAATCATGAAAAATGGCGTGTCGCAAGATGGGTTCTAAAAACATTCAAAAATTGTCCTATTCCCCGGGGGACCCAGGATTTCGGAATAGCCCTAAAAGTGGCAAATGTGACTCATGGGATGTCAAAATGTCTTCTTGGTAACTAATTCTAATAAATAAGAAAGTTTGAAAGTATATAATTCATGTTAAGACTTTTCGCCACCTTTTGTATGGAGGCGCATCACTGTGCGGCGGCGCGGTAGACATGCATGCATTCAAGTACGGTATACCGTATGTAGAAATCAGCGGTCGGAATTTTCGCTCATTCTCACGAAAATAAAATTCTCCCTCACGCCAATTTTCAGCGAAAATCTGCCTTGAGAAATCTTCCGCACAAAGTGCAGAGCGAAAACATTTTTTCACTCACTCCCAAAGGTGCGAGAATTTCGTTTGCCCTTTGTCGGCCGATTATGTTGCCTTTCCTTGACTCATATGACGCCGACGATGATTGGTTTTATGCATTATATTTTCTACCCCCTCTGTGTGGTTGGCGTGGTGGTGTGGATAAAGTGCGCGTGTCGCGTATGTTTTTAGTAATGTTCCAGGTTCGAATCCCGTCGCGGGCACAATTTTTGTTAATCTGCTTTGAAAAGATTTTCGTGAAAATTGGGTGAGAGAAAATTTAACAGAACGAAAAGAAAGTATCTGTAGGTTGAAGCGATTTTCAGTTATCATGAATCGCTACTCTCGAAAGAAGTGCTGGAGGGGAAAAGTGCTCCTCAAGCAAAATAGTGAAAATAAGCTCTCCCGCCGCCGTGAGAATGGCCATATTTCGTATCGCTGAAACGAAAATTACGAACCCTGGTAGAAATATTTTCTGATAGAAAGCTAGCACATCTCATCATGATACATGGTACAATAGTAGATATATTTTACCGAATTAACCGCTTCCGCGCCGCACCATCTGCACAATGTCACCGCCAAGGTCAACGCATTTTCCCCCTTTGCCCTCGCACGACCAAGGAAATATAACACGAATAGACATGTTTTACCTCCCCATCTAGCAATAAATTGAGAAAACGCACCAAACCCGCAAAATAATATTGTCATAACAATCACGCGAATGCAATCTTTCATTCACACTGAATCTAAAATTTGATTCGTGTGTGAACGTTCGCGTAAAGATTCATTGAATCACGGCCCAACCGAAGAACCACGATCGACATGATTCAATTACTTCGGTGCCATTCTCTTTATGCAATCTTTCTTTCTGCAGTTCGTTTGTATTGAGACTCGGTGGAGTTCATTGGAACGGTTTGATCCAACCGTGAGCGAACGATACAAAGCAATCAAAACAAAGAGCGCAGTTGGTAAGATGAATGTGAGTGAATGAATTTTCCCGTGCCTGGCTGCAAGTCTACATCTATGAGGTCTTTGTTTTATTTCGCAGTAATGAAAAATGGTATACAAGCTGAAAAAAGTTATGGCAATTGTTGCGAATAGTTCCTATACGTTAGGGTCTTGTGGAACTGGCAACCCTGAAGCGAGAGCGACGTTCGATAGAGCAAATGTCTATTGGAAGTAGCGTATAAAGAGCAGTGCGTTTTAGTTCGTGGAAGGCAGAACAACGATGGATTATGCACTGTTGGGAGATTGTGCGTGAACTAATACTACAACGTAATATAGTTTATATGGTAATTATTAACTGTTAAATTAATTATACTTCAATATATAAAAATGAGTTTGAAGTTCCTTTGAGGCAACAAAACTCAAGAACGGCTGGACCGATCAGGATCACTCTTGCACGGTTCGGTTCGTATTCGTGGTGGCTGTGTTTATATGTACAAAAAGTTATAAAATTCAGCTAGAAAAGTATGAAAATTGTGAAAATACTGATTTTTGATGAGCCGGGAACAAATTCAGCGTGATCAAAATTAAACCAATCTAGAGTGCGTTGCTGCGATGACCTTAACAGTTGTCAAACCACCGCAACTTGGCAAGACAAAGTTTGCCGGGCCAGCTAGTACTTCAATAAATTTGCAGTTTTTGAAGCTGCTTTCAAAATGGTATTCTAGTTCCGAAAGTACCACACGCCCCAACAAAGTTTCACGGGAGGGAGATTGTTGTGCTTAAGTTCAGTGAAACTGGCCACGCTGAAATGGGCAAAAAAATGTATAGAAAGGTTTTGAGATAAGAAGTTAGTTTGAAAAGGTAGTGAAGTGGGAATTGCAGCCTTTCGATGATAGGATCCTGCACTAAAGTGTAAGTTTAGTTTATAATATAAAATAGTTTAATTAAATAAAGTGTTTTTTACAGCATTGAAGCTGCTTAAAGGAAGCTGCTATCAATAGGTGTAGTTGGTTCGTATCGAAGGAAAGATTCCACCACAACAGCAATAATGTTATAACGCATTTGACATTTCGGTGCCCTGTATACCAGCATATGAAATCGGAAAGGCATCAACTTTTTGAGCCAGAGTTCCACTTATGTTATGTGGTTGGTATTGTGCAATGGTGCACTTTAGTTACAACCTTTTGTGATGTTAATCCGCAAGTGTGTTTATAAAATTTTTGATTTCACAATATTTTGCTATGTCATTTCCGAATTACGTTACTGGAAATGAATTCAAAGCTATGGCTATACATTTTTTTCTGATTTAGAAACATTTCGTTTGAAGTAGCTCATGGCATTTTACCTAAACAGAAAAATTCTGGAGGAAAATTGCTTAAAGGAATCTTTTTGGGGCTGGTCCTTACCTTTCCTTCCTGAACAGTGAACAGGAATGGAAAATGTCACGGAATTTCATGAAAAAAAAATTGTCATGACCTTTTTCTATTTCCATCATTGTAAACTTTCATCCCTGGGCATCACCAAATAGTGACCAACCTGGTAAGTGATGAAAGGTTAATGATATATTCGATAAACGTAAACTAGGGACAGTAAAATTAGCAAATTGGAGAATAAAGAGCCCCGGGTTAAAAGTCTCTATAATAATGCTATAATGATAATGTTCAATTAGCTCATAACAAATTGACATTTCCCATCCCTTATCCTGAGTTAACTAAAGAAAAGTTGGAAGATCGATTGATGATCTGGATATTAAGGGCACAGGTTTAAGTTCAAATTTCAGGAATTTTCAGATTCTTGTGTTCATAATTTATCACATCGTTAAACATCCAATCCACTAACTATACAGTTATTGAATGCAAACTTCATTTATGATACAAATCGGAACCGTGTATGTTTCGGTCCAGTTTGGGAATTCGGATTCTCGGTTTTATCCGATTCATATGCCAATGTTTTTTATACTAATAAATGAATCGCTGCACCTTCCCTTAGCTCGCTTGGATCTCTTTTGCATTATAAGCTAGGAAATGCAGTCCAACACTCAAATTGCTCAAGTTCATTGGTAAATGTTGATGGAATAACCCGGAGAAATTTCTGGAAATTCCAAAAACAAAATTCCAGATCAATTATTAAGAATTTTGAAAGATTTATTTGGTGGATCTCCAGTTAGCCTAGGCTATGGATCACTAATCTGGAGACGGCGGGTTCGATTCCACGTTCAAGTCGGGGAAATTTTCTCGACTCCCTGGGTATAGTGTATCATTGTGCTTGCCTCACAATATGTATACTAATTCATGCAATGGCTGGCAAAGAAAACCCTTCAATTATTAACTGTGGAAGTGCTCAATTAACACTAAATTGAAGAGAGGCAGGCCAAGATCCAGTTGGAACATAGAGCCATACAGAAGCAGAAGAAGAAGAAGAAGAAGAAGGTATGGTGGAACTGTTAGTTAAGTATGACGTATTTCCAGAGATTGCTGAATGCTGATCTGAAAAAAAAATCCGTAGACACATTTTCCAGTTGCCTTGGTAAAGGTTCTTCTGAAAGTATTGCTAGACGAGTTACCTAATCAACTTTGATCTTAGCCTTTAGGCCGAGAAGTGATTTACAATTACCTAATCAAGAAATGCGTGAAGTGTGTTTTTCCACGGAAAAATTCCTGAAAAATCTGACGGAGTTCATTGCAGTTTCTGATGACATTTCTTTAAAAAAAGTCTATAACTTTCTAATGAGTTTTCAGGAGCATATCTTAATAAGGAAATCTAATAAAACGTAAAAATCCCGGGGACAAAATCTTGCCGAATTTCTTGAAAAAAGTAGATTATATTTGTGGTAGATCACAAAAAAATACGGCAATCTATCAAGGTTTACTAGTGATTTTGGCAAACAAAAAAAAATCGACATTTCGCATCTAGAAGAGTGTACGAGCTGTTTTTGTGAATGTGTAACTGTCACACATTGTTGGTGTGGTCTGGAAATTATGCAATTATGAGTAGGTCCTAAACAATTTAGGTGCTGAGCGGTTTTAGCGTGTACAGGGGATGGCCAAAATGTTTGGGATAGGCAACTTTTTTTTCTCTCACAAAAAAGTTCAACATGCTATAACTATTTATAGAGTTCATCAAAAAATCTCAAATTTTGACTGTTTGTTAACCTATCATATGTGCATCATTGGTACAAATTTGGGCTCGATTGATTAATATTTCGCAAAGTTAGAACCGTTCGGGTAAAACACTATTTTTCAGACAACTCATTTTTGAGCTGTAATATCTCGGAAACCAGTGAACCGAATTGAATTAAATTTTAAACGTACACTAACAATATGTAAATGCTTCACAAACTATTAAAACATAGGTTCTTTTTAAACGTTGAAAAAAATTATCATGGATTGACACTTTTTGGATTTTTCTCAAAAAAATGTAATTTTTTTACATCAATGTCAATAAGTTTTAGTGTTGATATTCAAAGATTTTCCACTTCTTTTCTCAAGTTATCTCTAATCAGGTATATTAGAGCCAATTTAGATTGAAGGAAGAACACATTTAGTAGTTTTTGTGAGGTATTGTAAATTTGACTTATTTTCCTCTATATGGGTAAAAATTTCAACCCGGTATAACTTAATTGGCCGTGAGAAAATATTACATTTTATAAAGTCGTATTGAGTATCAATATATTGTTGATAAACGTTAAAAAAATCATTCAATTCGGTTCACTGGTTTCCGAAATATGACAGCTCAAAAATGAGTTGTCTAAATAATAGTGTTTTACCCGAACGGTTATAACTTCGCGAAAAATTGATCAATCGAGCCCAAATTTGTTCCAATGGTGCACATATAATAGGTTGACAAACAGTCAAAATTTGAGATTTTTTGATGCACTCTATGAAAAGTTATTGCATGTTGAATTTTTTTGTGGGAGAAAAAAAGTTGCCTACCCCAAACATTTTGGTCATCCCCTGTATATCTGTATATTATCGTGTAACGCCAGAGTGACGCATATTACAATTTTAGTACTGGGAACGACACTTTCAATATTGACACAGTCTAGAAATGACCAACCTTCCGGAACGCGATTTTAATATCTCCAAAGAAGGATGTATCCTTTCTTCTCGAAGGCATTCCTCCAGGAGTGTCTTTTTAGATTTTTCCAGGTTTCTGTAGAAGTTTCTTCTGGGATACTTTTAAGAAATATCAAGGATTTTTTCTATATAATCTCTTGGAATTTCTCCAAAATTTATTTTAGGTTTTCCCAAGAAGTTTCTTCCTGGATTCCTCTAAGTTATCTCGTACTATTCCGCTTCGTTATCTCTTGAAATTCAGTGAGATTTTTTTTTAATATGGCTGACCCTTGGAATTTCTTTAGAAGTTTACAGTTCAGCAGACCGAAGAGCTTTCTGGTAGGCCTTGCGAGCCGAGCTGAAAGCCTCCGTCGTTTGCTCCAACTCTTTCTACATTGTTTCCTGAGTTTCGCCAGATCAGAGTTCCACCAAGGGGTTCCTCTTGTGATCTTCACAGACCGTAGAGGGCATGCTTCTTCAAAAGCTTCCATGATGAAGGTCGTTGTAGTATCAACGGCATCATCTAAATCACTTGGAGTGTCAATTGATGGTGAGTATCCATGAAATTTGACCCCAACCAAATCAGTAAAAAGATCCCAGTTTGTTGACCGGGGATTCCTGAAACGCAATGTTTGCGAAGTAACATTTAAATGTTCAAAATAGATGTAGCGATGGTCAGATAAAGATTCTTCTTCTGACACATGCCAATTGGTCAGCTCGTGACTAATTCTACAAGAGCAAAGCGTTATGTCTAACACTTCCTCTCTAGCAGATACCATGAAGGTTGGGCGGTTGCCTATGTTAAGTAATGCAAGATCTGTGCTATTTAAGTACTCCATCAAACTGGAGCCTCTCAAGTTAATGTCTGAGCTGCCCCAGATGATATGGTGAGCATTAGCATCACTGCCAACAATTAGCGGAAGGCCTTTTGAAGTGCAGTATGCGATGACTTGTTTGAAAGCATCCGTAGGGGATGGTTCATCATGTGGTAAATACACCGAACAATAGCCGTATTTCCTGTAGAGGAATCCAATAGATACGTCAACTGTGATAGCACATACATCTCAGGTGGTTAGTTCAGAGATGATTGTAGCAACTATTACGTTGTTGACAAGCACACAGGCTCGAGGCATGACACGCGAGTTTGCCATTTCATGTTTACTGAAAGTAGCAAACACCGGGTTCACAACGTTTCCTAGATAGAAATTCCCCTTACGAAAGTAAGGTTCTTGTACCAAGGCCACTTGGGGTGTACCATTTTGCATAAGTCTGCAAAGATTGATTCTTTTATGGTGATGATTGATCTGAGCTTCCCTAACCGTAGCCACTACCCAAACTAGGTAAGATTAAACTCTTCGCAATAACAGCACAACAAAGAACAACAGCAATAAAAGAGGATCGGTATCGATTGGAAAACGCCAAAGGCGAGGATACACAGAATACACTGTGTAAATCGTATAATGCGAAACCATATAGGTGAAAATTTAAACTATTTAACAATTGTTAATGTTAACATCTTCATAATCCCGCCCGTACTCAACCTTAAGTGAGACTAAAGAAGGGTAGCTTATTGTTTCCGAGAAACACAAGGTCCATTGCACCATTGCTCCGGTTAGCGCAGTAAGGGCAACCTACTGTGGAGGGCGCCCTGGTACTCTACAGGCTCCGTTAGCGATTAGGTAGAATATATCCCAAATATTTTACATAAAATTCTTTTGTCAATCCGACAAGTCCAGGTGATTTCTTTGAAGCACTTGAACAAATGGATTTCAAGAGACCTCATCCACTGTGAACCTGTTCATCAAAGAATCGTTCGCTGCACAAGCCTTGGAAATCGATTTTTTGGGGTGAACAATTAATATCATAATCGATGCTGGTTTCTTGAAATAGATTTCGAAAATAATCAATTATTGTGTGTTCAATGTCAGTAGAATCTATCGTTAATTTATGTCATTTCTGAAATTGTTGTCCTACGTGGAAAGTACTAGTTTCCTCGCCTTGAATGTACGTTGCATTACATCTTTTGTAGAAGAATCAAAATTTTCGCTGATGTGATAGCATTTTTGCTTCAACTTCATACAGGCTCGAACAGCCGACTAAAAAGAAGCCCCGCACGACGTTGCTAGAGGTATCCTAGAATAAATCATTAGCAGAGATTTCTGAAAAAAAAAATCTTGATGTAGTAGTTGCAAATTTACAAGAAAAAAATCCTTGGAGGAATTCTTGAGAGAATCCTTGGAGAAATTGTTATGAATTTCTTAAAAAAATCCTTGATGGAATATCTGGAGAAAATCTATAATTAATATTGAACTTCATTCAGAAAAATGTTTAAGTAATGCTTAGGACATTTTTTGATCAAATTGTTGGGGCATTCATGAGTGAGTCAAAAATAATTTCTCGAAGAAATTCAGGAGAAATCCCTGAAAGAACTCGCGGAGCAGTTGCTGAAGGATTGCCCAAAATGTTAAGGAATTTCTGAAAAAAAAATACGCGGAAATTTGAAGACTTTCTAAAAGAATCTTTGAAGGAATTGTCGTAGGAATCTTTAGAGCATTTCCTGTGGGCCTCCCTGAAAACATCCTTGGATAAATTGGTGAAAAGATCTCCAACTACAACTTCTGAAGGAAAAGGCTCTTTGAGAAGTATCTAAATATTTGATTGGAGCATCATCTGTTAGAATTCAAATAGGAACCATCGAGAAAACTCTCGTACAGATCTTTGGAAAAAACTTCTAGTGAAATCCCTAGAGAACTACCGTCTCACCCCGCTGGTACGACACGTTTTAATACGACACTTTTTTAATTCGTACCGCGCTTATTCGACACATATCGAATTAAAAATTGTTCAAATGCCACAGCGATGTACACTGTAAATGAAAAACAGTTTCATATTGCGCTTATACTCGCACCCGCAGCAGCTCCTCCTGCAGCCGCTAATTTCGGAAGTTCTGAGTGAGTGCTATTCAACATTCAAACCGCCTGGAGACCAACCGAAATTAACTGAGGATGGCAACGATCGTAGAAAGAACGAGCCTTTCATTCGAACTACCGCAATATTTGCTGAAATTATGTTTCATAACAAATCCGGAAATCAAAACAAAAACAAAATTAGAGTTGCCAAATTTCAATGAGCATGGTGGTGTAGGGTGACCTGTTTGTCGAATTAAAAGTTTACCCCGGTTATTCGACAACAGTCGGTGTCGTATTAGCGGGGTAATACGGTACAAGAGAAATATTTTCATATATCCAGAAGAAATCCTTAAAAGTACTTCATGGCCAAACAAAAATAGTACATAATAAACACAAATTTGTATATTTACAATGCACGTAGTGGTTTAATTACAGACAATTTTTTCCACAACTTGAGAGCTAATGTCATTAGACAACTTTGCTGAAGATCCGAACTTTCTAGGACGTCAGAATAATGAGATCTAACATAATTAGAAAGCTTTACAAGCACCACATAGCAGTGAAAATTTTACACCATTCTAGAATGCTCTTCATGAGACTTCAGAAAACAATGTCTTGCGGAATACCCGCAGACAAGGATGGGATCATTCATTTGCAATCATTTACATTCACTTACTGTTAACTCGCTCCAGAAACATCACAGCGAAAACCAATGTATGGAACACTTTTTCATTTTTATTTTACCTGAAACTTTGTCGAAGAATATATTAGCGTAGAATAAATAGTTTAGTCAACAGAAGGCAGCAAACGCAACTCTCCACGGCGTGAATGTAATTTACATTCGCCGCGTGGAGAGTTGCCTTCACTAGGGATGCCAGATGATTTTTTGAAAAATCTGTATCACTATTTTCAAAAATCTGTATCTCATACAAATTTTGGGAGAAAAATCTGTATCCCATACATATATATTCATATAAAACGAAATCTGTATGGATGCTCAAAAATCTGTACAATACAGATAAAGCTGTATATATGGCATCCCTGCCTTCACAGCTCGCTCACAACTTTGGTATGCGTGTGCGACCCCAATGATATTCGGAAAACTTTCAGATAAAACTCCAAGGATAAATTCATTGTTGCATTGTTGCATTGTTTTTCGATAGCATGCTTCTGAACTGAGATAATAGCAAGTGAATGTAACTGTAACTCTTTGCAAATGAATGGTCCCATCCCTGCCAGCAGACATATCTCATCGTTTCAAAGTTCAAAGATAAAGTAATAAAAGTATAGCAATTTTCCTGATTCGTAAGCTCCCGAAAATTTTAACAACCATTTCACAAAGATTCATAATGGATAAAAAAAATAAAATAAAAAAATAAAAAAATATCTAAAATACGTCATTAAACCATTATCTGAGAATCAGTGATTTTTTCTCTGACATTGCCTACTTGACTGTTACATGATAAGTTGTAGTTATCTTCATGTTAGTAATAGGGCACTGCATATAATTCTCTCCTTCTCTTTCACTCTTAAATAAATTTTGTAAACAACAAGGCTAAGAAACGTCAAAATCCCATATAAAATTAAAACAATGCAGTGCCCTATACAACGAATCCATACATACTAGATGTCTTGCAAACGTTGTATGTGGTTGTATTGTCATTGTGGGGTTATTTGGCAACCGTTGAGTTTATTGCAGCAAAGCACTCTAGATTAGTTTTATTTCGATCGTGTTAAACTTGTACCTAAATCAAGAATTCTAGTTTAGAACACATTACAAAAATCAACGAAAACGTATTTGGAAAAAATAAGGCACTAAAATTGTTGATGCGGTAAGAAATTCAACACGACGAAAAGAGTGACAAGGCTACGATGGGTGCCTCCTCCTTGTCGGTTAGGGTCGGAAGGGTAAGGTCCAAAGGTTACGTTTGGCCAGCGTTCACGCACAGAAAATTTGTAAGGCTGCTTCGAATCAGCTGTCTTGATCCAGGTTATCTTGGTCCCAGCTGGGTTGTTCGTCTGAAAATCTTAAAAGGAAAATTGTATTAACATCTTCCGTTGAATAAGATGCAACGCAACAGTTATATTTGAAACATATTAACACTGGGTAATAGTGGCCAGCCGGAATGGTCCATCATGACCTTGTCAATGATCAAATATCGATTATCGCATATTTGCAATATATTTTGCAACTAAGTATTTTCGTTACTTCTGCTACCATCCGACACCTGAGAGGAGACAACGTGGCCCCACACTGTGTAAACTCGAACCGTCCGTCATGGACAGACAGACCTCTTCGTCGTCGGTAAGAGTGACCCCACTTCTCCTCCGCACGCACGCTAATGTGTGACCATCATCCGTCGACCACCGCCGAACCGACCGGTTGCATTGCACAGCATCGAATCGGTCGGACATGTTTGGGGTTGGGTTTTTCTCTGCTGTCTGTTATTCTTGCAGATTATGTTGTGTGCTTTTTCCTCTCGGTCTCTGTTTTCGCTGCTTGCTCAATGACCCCCCCCCATCCCATCATCCATCCCACACCGCCCAACTGAGACTGACCTTTGCGAAACTATTTACTGAGCTGACCGCATCGCGGTAGGCCGACCAATGGTCAACAACGAACGGCGTGCCTTGATGCTGTTGCTGATGCGATGGCCTGCTTCGTTCGTTTCGGGTTTGTTGAAGAGGTTTTTTACTGCGACTGTGCTGTGGTGGCCTGCCTGGATGTTTGCAAGATTGATTAAATGAGGGTTCATCCGTTACACTCCGGCGGCGGTGGAGGTAAATAAATTTGAAAGCAAACGTCGTTTTCGCCGAACCTGTCAACTGATCCGTTTACTCTACGGCACATCATGGGAAAGGAAGGACGAGCAGGCGAAAGGGGATTTCAATTTTCAGCTTTGGCTAAAAATCGCCTCCGGGGACGTCGTTCGGCCCCGGACCGGGCGGGCGATCGCAACCAGGGGAAATATGGCCTCTGATGGAATCTATTAATAATGCAAAGGATACACAACCATATTACCTATTGCACAGAAGAAGGCGAACCAAGTGATGCGAGAAAATAAGAAATGATCTTGTGCTGCGCTGTAAACAGAAAATAAAATAACACGTGTCCTTGCACAACGGAGCAGCCAGCGTCAAGGATTGAAAAATGTTGGACCTATTTGGTCCCGGTCCGGGAAAAGCATCAGCAGCCACTCGCCAGGAAGTGGTGCTCTTGGGACACGGGAAAGCCCGAGTTCCGTTGGTACGTAGGGGAATCGGTGTGAATTGTGCCGTTGGGATAAATCACCCACTCAGGCATACTTCCAGTAGAATCCTTAAGCCCTATCTATAATCTTGGTGTTAACCAAAAAATCATGGTCCAAGAGATCATATTTACTCATATAATGTTTTTGTAAGTTGTGGTTTATTTATATTTTTGTTGATTTTGTGTAAACTCCCCATTTGAGTGTTTTTTACCGTTTACGTCAGATAGCAACACTTTTGAATCCCCAATCAATGTTGACCTCAAACACAGACAAACAGATGTAACATTGGCAAAATTTTCAGTGGGGTGACACAATTCAGGCCAAACATGTCTAAAGGTCCTATCTGCATAAGAGAGGCTCTCTTTGGTTTCCCTCTCTTTCGTTAATATCTCAGCTGTTTATTTGTATTATGATTGTCTCCTTGCATTGAACGATGGTCAAAACAATCGTCTTTTGATTTGTACTGCAAAAGTAGTTGAAAAGTGTACTATTACATTGCAATAATTGAAAGAGAAAGTGAACAGAGAGAGCCTCTCAAATGCAGATAGGACCTATTGAAATGTTTGGCCTGAATTGTCAAACTCGGTACATTACCGCTCTAACCATCATCGTTTTTGGTACGGCGCGTTTTGGTACCCACTTTCTGGTCGGTTTACCCTAACTTATTCTGATTTTCGGGTGTGTGGCTCGTGTGTTGCTAGCAGTGAAGAGAATTGTCAGACAAAAGAGGCACAAAACAAGCAATAAAGAAGGTGCGACGATTACTCTTTATCCCTACTGGTAACAGATAATGACATGATCTCGAAATTTTTTGTTGCAGACAAAACGGAAGCTGAATTTGTTGCGTACTTTTCAACTCGTGAATAATTAATTATTGCTAACCCAAAGTCGAAACTGTTTGATGATAGAGCTTCACCAGAGTTGCGTACGATGTTAATCCCATTATTTTCAAGTTGGGACAAACTTATGTCGCATGGGTTTGTTTGTCGCAACAAATACAGGTTGCGACATTGTCATTATTGTTGCGCGATGGTTGAATTTTGATTCACTACTTGCTAGTGATTATTTCGGAAATTACACATTTCAAACGAAATTGTAGTTTTTGATGATTGTTTCTCGTTCTTTATCACATTGCACGATATTATATGTAGCAGCGAAGCAGTGTAGATGTTTCAAGCGCATTTTTTCATGAATTAAGCAGTCAAAACAAAATCATAGGACGCTATGTTGAATCGAATGCTGGATTGCTGATTCTGGCCCTTCGTCACCCCCCTGAAAATTTTCATCGGCCACGCTTTTAACATTCATTTTAAATCTTTATAGTTGTGGCTTTTACAACCAGAGGCGCGCGTATCAAAAGTCAAAAGTCAAACTAGATCTGTTTTGTAATACTTTTACATCCATGCACACAAGAGAAACACGTGTTTGATAAACAAATTGAGATTTGTATTACAAAAAGAAATCCACGTGCTCCGGTGGGAATCAAACCTACGACTTCCAATTCGCTAGACAGACGCTTCTTTCCTGCAAGATACGGATCCACTTGATCATCTCCGTGCTCTGAAGGCACAGAACTCAACTTGATATGCTGAAAAACTTTGCCGAAGACTGCAAAGTGATGCGACGCTTGTGAAAAAAGTTATTCGCTTGGTAACTTAGGCCAAAAATTGAGATTTTATTATTGATTTTATTCCTTTACATGTTAAATGTTATACACCACCGGGCAATCTGTACGTTATAACTTTTTTCACAAGTGTCGGATCACTTTGCGGTCTTCGGCAAAGTTTTTCGGCATATGCTAGGCTATACTTTAACGTCATTAGTTGAACCGTTTTAGACGAAAAATTTCAATTTATGAGAAAAATGCAAAAAAGCACGTTTTCCCATACTAAATTCCATACAAATTTCAATCGCAATGCGGAATACGAAGAAGCAACCAATCGCTTCCAAATTTTGCACAGTTGCTTTGGACGCTAAAATGAATCGAAAAAGCTTTGTTCCAAAAAATCGACTTTGTTGACCCAGTCTAATATATATGTATATATATATATTTTTTTTTGGGGAAAAAATCAAAACAGAATTGTTGCAGAATATCCTGGAAGAACATTTTGTGTAATTTCTGGTAGTTTTCAAAGTGAAAATCCAATTGCCTAGCTGAGATAATTTTAAAAGGAATTTCATAAAAGTTTTCTGGAGAAGTGTAGGCTTCGTGGCCGTGGCCGTGTGGCTAGAGGCGTCAGTCATCTAGGCGTTTCGTAAGCATCGGAGTGTGGGTTCGATTCCCGCTCCAGTCGGGGAAAACTTTTCGTCAAACGGAAAATTCTCCACTGGGCCACTGGGTGTTATGTGTGTTGTCCGTTGTCATATGTTAGTGCTTATTCAGTCTGTAAAACCTCTGGTTGAGGACGGTGTAGTGTCCTTTTTATTTGTTAGAAGTCTTTAAATGAATCTTTCAAAAATTTGCAGACATTTTACGGATTTCGTGAATAATTAATAATAATTTTTAATAATAATAATTAATAGTTATTAAGCTAGGTCAAATACTTGAAGAATTTACTGCCTATTCACTAAAAACCTGCTAAATTTGTTTCAATACAGTCGTTTGATATATTCTTGAAAATCTAATTCTACGGTTGATCGCGCACGGGCAGGGGTTTTCTTTCTACGTTGTTTATTTACTTATTTTATTTATTTACAACAACCATAGACACTTATTTTCAACGAACTTCTATCATTGTTCAAAAAAAATCTATAGGAATAACTTAAAAAATAAATAAACCCTTAAATTTCTCTTGGATTTTGGGGAGAGTTCTATTTAGAAATTTCGACAGAAAATACATAATCAATTAAGTCTGAAATTTTTCCACCATTTCAACCGAGCTAACATCGAGGAATTTTGTTAAAATTCCGCAGGAATTTCAAAATGGGTTACTAAAGAAAACATGTCAACTATTCCGAAGGATATTTTTCTTGAATTTCTGCAAGAAGATATTCGCAATGTCAAAATTAAAAAATAGATACGTAAATATGTTCCTGTGTTTTTTTCTGAAATTATCATCAAATTTCTATAAGGAGAATACACAAAAAAATCTATAAGGTTTCTGGCAGAAATGTAGAAAAAATTAAGTAATGAGTGAAAAAATCATAAGTTTTGAAATTTTAGAGTTTAGGAGTTTTTAAAATATGTTTTTCCATGCTTTCCTACAAAATCTCAAAAAAATAGTATTAAAAATTGTCTGTGCTGTAATCAATTCATCCTTCTAGAAAAGTAAAAAAACGCATGAAAGTTTTTATTATATTTTTACTGTTGAAATTTTAACTTTTATTTCATTTCAAAGATAATTGTTCACTCATAACAAAACATTTGTAGGATCTTTATCGAGGTTTATAGTAGCTGTAACTTTGGGTATGGTGATAGGAGATTCCTTGAAAAATACTCAAGTATTTTTCTCAGTTTTTTTTTTAATTTTTTTTATGAAATCCCTTAATCGCTACCTTATCGCTGAGAAAAACCGCACATACTCAGGATTTATTTAGCCAATACGTTTTTTGTAAGCATCAAAGTTTCACAGCCACCATGAAATTGTTTTCATGGAAGATCACGGTTTCCAACTGCCAATTAGATTTTTTTTTGGTGTCTGATGTATAAAGTCACTGTAAAGTTACTTTTTTGCAATCCATAAGTTGTGGCTTGGCCACTGTTTTCATTAATTGTGTTTCTGAAACATTCATTTTAGTGAGCTATTTTCAATTCTAGCCACTCTGTCGTGTGCTGCAAAGTTATGCCATGTTCTACGGTAATTCCTATTAACATGGCACAGCTATACTACATACAGTAGAACCTTGCAAATAAAAACATTTTTGATCTACCACTTCGACCATCGATGATCCAGCTTTTCCCAATAGGCAGCACTGATTTCATTTTCTGCGATTAACACTTCTGTAAGCCTCTTTTTTCAATGTTTAATGTTAAGTATATATAGTATAATTATCTTGTCTCGAACATTCCCTGAAGAAGATTTAATACGCATCGAAACGTCGGATGAAGGAGAATATCTGATCGTTTGATTACAATTGCGACTGCTACGCCAAAAATCCTCCCAGGTGTCCAGATACCTCAGTCGAAAGCTGCCTCCAAATCTCTCCAAGAAATATTCCTTGAACTTTTGCAGAGATTTTTAGAAGGGAATCTTCCTCTAGGGGAATCTTAAGATTCTTCGGAAGTTCCCACCGGGATGTTTTCATGAAATTTCTACTGAGACTTATACTGATTTTTTTTAAGTTTCTGCTTGAGCTCCTTCTGGAATTTTCGCAATGATTCCTTCAAAAATTCCGCTAGAATTCTTTTGTGAATTTCTCCTGTGGTTATCCCAGCTATTTCACCTAAGAAATCGTCCTTAAATTTCTTCAGGTCTATCTCAAGCAATGACTATCCCTTCAGGAATTTCTTCAAGTATTCCACCAAGAATGTTTTCAAAAATTTCTTCAGAAAATTTATCATTAAACCTGCTGGAATTCCTCCATGAATTTCTGCTGGCATTCCACCAGAAATTCCGCAGAGATTCCTCCTGTGGATTTTCCAGAGGTATCCTAGAATTCCTCCTCAAATTTCTAAAAAAAAAGTCCTGCAGGGATTTGTACAGGAATTCCTGTTGGACTTTCTAAACTAATTCTCGCTGGGATTCCTCAAGAAATTCTGGGATTTTTTGATTCCGGCCGGAGAATTACTCCTCTAGGAGTTTCTCCAAATGTTCCACCAAGAATATTTCCAGGAGTTCCTCCATCGCTTTCTCCAGAAACTCCTCCAGGGATTCCTCCCTGAACTACCCATGTGATTGATCCAGTAATTCCTCCTTGAGTATTTTTATTCCTCTTTCCAACATTTCAAACCAATATCATACCAGATCACTGATTTTTTTTTTACAAAAATGGGGTTAGTCAATCATTAAAAGTTGCATTTTTTTTTTCAAAAATTTCAGCTAGGATTCCTTTAAAAATGTTTGCTGGAATACCTTCAGGAATTCAGCTAAAATTCCGTTGTCAATTCCTCCTGTGATTTCTCCAAAGATTTGACGTAGGATTCCTCCTAAACAAGCTTTTTCCAGGAATTTCATAGGATTTCTACTGGGATTGCTCCAGAATATTTCTACAGGAATTTTTCCCCTAGAAATTACTTCTGGGATTTCTCAAGTAATGTCTGTCCCTCCAGGGATTTCTTCAAATACTCCACCAAGATTTTTATGAAATTGCTACTGAAAATGTATCAGTAAATCATGCTGGGATTAATCCAGGATCTTTTGCTGGCATTCCTCCATAAATTTCACTAATATTCCTCAAGGACTTCTCCATCAAATTCCAGGGAGTTTATGAAATTCCTGCAGGGAATTTTACATGAATTCTTGTACATTCATTCAAATAATCCTGGAAAATTATAGAATCGTCTACTTCTATCATTTTTCGCTCTGCATTATTAATGTTTGCAGTATATCGAAAATGCAACACAGGCATTTAAGCGGCCAGGCTTACTTTGTAGCGGTGTTGATTTTATATCGAAACTATTATTGAGTAGGGACATCACCTACCAATCGTTCAGTTTTATTGGAAAACAAAGCGTTGATGTGAAGATTAATGTATTTAGTTTATGTATCTGGCTCTTCAGTCAAGTTGTCTACTTAAAATCTACAGCAAAACATTTGTTTGAAAAGAATTTTGGGTGTCGGAATAGAAGAATAAAAACGAGAAATACATGGTGGCTCCAAAAGAGGAGCTCTACTGGATAAAACATTTGAAACAAAAATTGTCCCGAATTTTATTGATTGTCAAAATGGTATATAATCCCGGTGAGAAAAGCATAACCAAAACATAACATAATAATATCATAATATCAAGGGTTGATATTTGTATCAAGTTTAGTTATATTTAGATGTATTTTTTGTGATCAGTCGGAAAACAAAACTGTTTTGTATCATAATTATAATAACAGCCAGTTACAATAAATTGAAATGTAAGTTGATCATGTTTATATCAAAATTATAACAAACTCAGTAATAGTTTTAAATATGCAATGTACAGGTCGAACTTAATTATCCGGGGGCTCGATTTTCCCTGATTTGATTATCCGGGTATAATTTATTTGAGCTTTTTTTTATTTTTTATTGATTAGCATGACACTAAATAGTAACAGTAAAAACTATTCTTTACATTAAGTCAGAAAAAAATGGTTTAATATTTATAGAAGGATTGGCATGGAAGCGTAAATAGTCAGATTCGAGTGATCTCAACCTGATCTCATAGTGACCAACAAGTTGCCCGGTGAGTCAAAATAACTCAAATTTTATCTTGTCAATTCCACTTAGTTGTCTTCCGGAATATATTGAGAACCTTTTATTTTTTTATTAAGGTATCTCTCAAGGAGTTCCTCTTGAGATTCCTCAAAGGTTCTTTCCACATCTCACAAATTCCCCCAGTAGTTAATTTCTACGGGAATTCCATCGACAATACTTCTAGGAATGCCTTTTTTGATTCCTGTAAAAGTTTTTTTTAAATTCCTTTATGTAATTTTATGGAATTATTTTATGGAATTTCTACTAACTCCTTCAGAACTCCTATTTAGCCTATGGTTCGCCAATTCGGAGACGGCGGGTTCGATTCCCATTCCAGTCGGGAAAATTTTCTCGACTCCCTGGACATAGTGTATCATTGTACTTGCCTCACAATATACACACATTCATGCAATGGCAGGCAAAGAAACCCCTTCAATTAATAACTGTGGAAGTGCCCAAAGAACACTAAGTTGAAGCAAAAGGCAGGCCAAGTCCCAGTAGGACGTAGAGTCATAAAGAAGAAAGAAGAAGAAGAACTCCTTCAGAAAATCTTCCTGGCATTCCTCAATAATACCAAAATTATTTTGGTATTTCATCAGTAGTTCTTTCTGAGATTCAGGAATGAGTTTTTTTTTTTGGTATTCTTCTGGGAAATCCTTCTGGGATTTGTCCAGGAATTTCTCCTGGATTTTTTCTGGGATTCCTACAGCAATTTCTTCTTAGATTCCTCCCAGAATCTTCATTGGTATTTCCCGTGGATTTTTTTACTGAGATTTCTATAAGAATTTCTTCTGAAACCCCTGCAGACGTACCTTCTGGTATTCTTCCAAGATTTCCTTACTAAAATTACCCAGAAGTTAGGAAAACCTTTGGAAGTTTCTTCTGGAATCCATCCTGGAGTTCCATCTGAAAATCTTCCAGGAATTCTTGCTGGAAATTCTACAGAAGTTACCTGGCGCCCAGAAGTACTTTTTGAATTTACATACAGGGGATGGCCAAAATGTTTGGGATAGGCAACTTTTTTTCTCCCACAAAAAAAAATCAAAATGCTGTAACTTTTCATAGAATGCATCAAAAAATCTAAAATTTTGACTGTTTGTAATCCTATTATATGTGCATCATTGGTACAAATTTGGGCTCGATTGATTAATTTTTCGCGAAGTTAGAACCGTTCGTTTAAAACATTATTATTTAGACAACTAATTTTTGAACTGTAATATCTCGGAAACCAGTGAACCGAATTGAATGAATTTTTTAACGTTCATCAACCATATATTGATACTTAATACGACTTTATAAAAAGTAATAATTTCTCACGGCGAATTAAGTTATATCGGATTGAAATTTTTACCCATATAGAGGAAAATAAGTCAAATTTACAATACCACACAAAAACTACTAGATGTGTTCTTCATTCAATCTAAATAGGCTCTAATATATCTGATTAGAGATAACTTGGGAACAGAAGTGGAAAATCTTTGGATATCAACACTAAAATTTATTGACATTGATGTAAAAAAATTACATTTTTTCGAGAAAAATCCAAACAGATTCAATTCATGATAACTTTTTTCAACGTTTAAAAAGTACCTATGTTTTAATAGTTTGTGAAGCATTTACATATTGTTAGTGTACGTTCAAAATTTCAGTCAATTCGGTTCACTGGTTTCCGAGATATGACACCTCAAAATGAGTTGTCTGAATAATAGTGTTTTACCCGAACGGTTCTAACTTTGCGAAATATTATGCAATCGAGCCCAAATTTGTACCAATGATGCACATATAATAGGTTGACAAACAGTCAAAATTTGAGATTTTTTGATGCACTCTATGAAAAGTTATAGTTTGTTGAACTTTTTTGTGAGAGAAAAAAAGTTGCCTATCCCAAACATTTTGGCCATTCCCTGTATATGGGGATCTTTAAGTTTTTTTTTTAATACACTCAGAGTATTCTTTCCTGGTGTTCCAGGAAATCTCTCTGAAATTTGTTAAGGAATTTTTCCTGAAGTTTATCCTGGGGAATTCCTACAGGAATTCATCCATGGGCTTCTGTTGGATTTCCTTCAGAATAGTCTTAGGTCATTTTTATTGGGATTCCTTCAACAACTGGAAATCTGCCAAGAATTTCTTCTGGGAATCTTTTAAGAGTTTCTTATAGGAAAAAAACTCCATAAATTCCTTCTGAACGTTTTTGAGGGAATCTCCGGATGTATTTTCCTTTAAAATACACTGCAGAAATTCCTGAAGGTATCAGATGGCATTCCTGATGAAGCTCCTGGAGACATCCTTAGAAGAAATTCCTGTTGCAATATCCAGATGGAATTTCATGCTTTCATGTCTTCATCCATCCTGCATCCAACATTCTCAATCCTCTCGAAAAGCTCTTCAAACTCGTCCAGATGTTGCCGCATATCACAACCTTCTGCAAGCTGCAGTTTTGACAACATTTTATTTAGCGCAACCTTTCCAACCGATGAATCCTTCACATAATAGTTTTTCAGCAGTGTTCACAATCTTACTGTACCGGCATCTTTAATGATCCTAATCTAGGCATCTTCGATTAGGAATCTGATAGTTTGGAGCGCCATTCGTCATTCGTCTTCCACTCAAACATATTTTCATCACCTGTAGGTTCAGCAGATACGTAACTCCATAAATCTTCTCGTGTCAATACCTGGCCAGCTCGAATCGTCCTGGTATCGTAGTTATCGTACGATAACCGTTTGATACCCAGCTTTGTGAAATCTTCTATTCAGTGAAATAGCAAGTTTTGTTGAACGAGCAAATCTTTTTTTATACAAACCGCTATGACGGATATATAGTAAACACCACGGCGTGTGTATGGGAAAGGTTTATAACAAAAAAATAGGCATCGTCAAATTTTTCGCTATTCAAAAATAGAGGTTTTCAGCTTTCATTTGCACGGTCCCTCAAAAAAATCCACCGAGGGATCTCGAACAACTTTTTCAGAATACTGTTTTCCCCATACAAAATGAACGGTTCCAAATTAATCCCTATTTCTACTTAACAAACATACCCAATTTTTGTATGAAAAAGTTCCCCCGATGGAATATTTCGATGTTGGGCTTGAATGAAAGCTAGAAGCGTCAACTTTCACGCAACGTAAAAATTAGCGATGCCTATTTTTTTGTAATAAATTTCTTCTACCAGACACACCGTGAACACTGATATAATTTGATTCTCAGCCTACTGTGATTAAAATTCTACTGAAGTTCTTCGTCGATTCTCTCTTGTGCTGTTGATCTTGATCAATACAAACTAAATCATTAATCTTCTTATTCCTATAGCAAGGAGACGGCTACACTTCTATGGATGAAACCAAAAAATCTTTCTTTCAATACACTTTCTGTAACAATTCAAAGAGAATGTCGATGAAGAGAAATCGATGATGTTAATTAGGTTCAAATGAAAAATGATTGTCGATATTTTTTCAAATTTACCTCAATCTGCTCAATAGCCGAAAATAGTACTATAAAAGCACTCAGCTAGAATGGATGATCGATAATTTTAACTGCTTTTCTGCCATGAGAAAAGAGCATTTCGCCCCCTCTCTCCCCGAATAGGTACGTACCTCCACACTCAATGTTATGTCATGAACACCCACAATAATGTACACATAAAGACTGCCCCAGAAAGTATGGACGCACTTAGTCTTCAGTTGTCTGGGCCTAATCGATGGTTCTTGTTTCGGGCTTCGTTTTGGCTGGCTTACTATAGGATCGAAAATTCAAACGTTCTTCGCCACGATGAACATTGGAGTTCGAAATGGTAACTTTTTTGGTCATACCCCGCTTTGTGTAAGCTAGAAGGTTTTTTTCTTGTGCTCTAACAACTTCATTATTTGTTTATCCAAACGAGGGTTAGCAGGATCTTTATTTTTTACCCAATTTCTACCTATGCTTAAACGTGCTATTCCCACTGTGGTTGCTGATTGCTGCTTGCACGAGTTTCTCACTTACTGCCACCATATTTTGTTTATTTCCTAAGTGACCTTTCAAACTCTGTACATCGTTTGTGCACATTTTTTCGATGATGTTCCGCTGAAAGTTCATGTATTTTGAAACAAACTGTTGAAATCGCAGAAACCGCTATACAAATGTTGAGAAAATAGGTTGACTAACAGGATGTAGCTTTTAAAAAGAACTAGTCATCAATAGTTTTGAAATGCCAATATTTTCTTAATGCGTCCATACTTTCTGGACCGGTCTTTACGCATTTGAACGGGGATGCGCTGTGGGCGAATGTGCAAGGGGACCCCAAGGCGGTGGGGTCGGACTCGAAAGATAAACTGTGTTCACCGTGATGGATGCCATACAACAGGAGGAAACAGAAATAACAGCAAAGCACTTGGGTTCGTCCGTTCGCTCGGCCGGGAAAGTGTCCGTCGTCGTCATGGCTGCAACACACCACCGAAAAGCAGGCTGCTGCTGCTGCTGCTAGCTGCAAGGAAAAAGCACATTATGGGAAAATAAATAACAACAACATCGGGCGGGCGGATGGCATAGCAGCAGGCCATGCTCTTATGAGTATGGTGAGGACACCGCAAGGGATAGCCCGGCAACGATACGTAAGATTGTTTGCAATAGTGCAAAGGTACACAAGTGGACTCTTCTGGAGAAGGTAAACATACTACAAACAACATACTTTGCAGTGGAATGTCTTCCCGTTGTGTGGGCTGTGGGCAACAAATGATTTCTAATTAAGAGATAAGTACAAATCTAGGAATGTTGAAAGGGGATCGATTTAAGAAGTGCTTCAATGATTGATGGGTTGAAAGAAGCTGGATTACATTGGAATTTTTCTATGTAAATAAGTAGAACAATATGCAGAAGAATAAACCTTGTGAAAAGTTACTCATTTCGATTCCTGTTTAGGTTCAGCTTGAACAAGAAGCGCCTTACTCAGCAATATCCTCGGAAAAAATTAAACAAACGTTTTCAACGTGAAATGTAGGTATTAGTCGTGAATATTCATTATTTCTTACAGAATTTTCAGTGTACTTTACCAAAAGTAATAGCTAGTTGAACACTTATTAAAAACTGAAAATTCTGCCAGTCCATCTACTCTAAATTCAAAAATAATTCCCTATCGAAGTAGGCCACACTTTGCATAAGCATCTCAATCGTCAGAGTGCTAATTTTTCACCCCGAAACACCTCAAACTCGACGACATTCACTCCTGCAAGCAACACCCGGATTGCATAATATCATCGCCCACTTGGCATTGAAAGTGACAGTGTTTCTCTGGAAACCGAAAAACAAAACCGGACTACTGCTGGATCCAACAGCCAGCCAACCAGCATCATCATCGAAGTAAGCGCCACCACCGCTCATTGCATCACCACCCTCTAGCCATCACAGGGTTGCCCCTGACAACGTTCATCGCCTCCTCTCTCTGGTGAAACCCAGTAAGTCTGACCGCCGCCGCGGCCACATCAGGTTATGTAAATTTTATGGACCACTTTCGGGCCAAGCCGAAGCCAAGAAGTCCCATTTCCATAATTTATTCCTGTCTGTGTGACACCACCGCGCGCCGTCAACCACATCTTGTGTCGATGAAACAACCGCGCGCGCCGCCGCCGGCCGCATAAAGCATCTTTCCATTTTTCCGCCTCGCATCTTTAATCTTGACATAGTTTTTTTTTTTGTTTCTTTTCGTAAGTTTCGGCTTCCAACAGACTGTACTAAACTGGTTTCTCACATCAATTCAAGAGACATCCTAATCAGGCCGAAAAGGTGGCGAAAATTACTCGTCCGGATCGGAGCGGGCGTCTACAATAGCGTGGAGCGTGGAGTAAATTAGCTGCTTCCAAGCCTACTTCTCGAGCTTGAAACGTTCACTTTTTCTGACCGTCGAGGATTGACTAGGGTCTATGAGAGAGATGTCGAGGTGAAATGCGCCTCAAGAACCTTAAAATACATCAAGCCATTTTGGTAGGATAGAAACCTACTTCGTCATATGCACTAGTTCCCGTCATATCAGACGGGAAATAGTGAATCATTACAGATATTCCAACTTACTTTTGCCACCGGCTCATCAGATGGAAGCAAAACGATGTAGACCACGGGTTCCCAACCGGTGGTCCGCGGCCCCCTGGGGGGCCGTGAAGCCAGTCCAGGGGGGCCGCGATGTTACCAAAAAAATAATACTAAATTTTTATTCTATGTTGTGCAAATAATACCAATTTTTAATTTTGTATACTGCCACCTTCAAAAGCCACAATTTAAGGAACAAATTTGCAGTACAAAACAGCTTCAGAAGAAAATTTTTTTCGGCTGCGCCGCTTTTTTTTTTACTACGACTCAAATTCAATATTCATAATATAATTGCTTACGGAATGTGAGTGTCGATTAAAAAACGTATCATTGATCATCGAAAATTCCTCCCGCAGTAGATTTCTGGCAACGTCACTGTATCCAGAAAAAAATCGGTTTCGTTCATTTATTACATTTTTTTCTAATTTTTTTTATTGGGCCGCAGATGTTTTCACAATTCTCAAAGGGGGTCGCCACCTGAAAAAGGTTGGGAACCCCTGATGTAGACTATCAATATCAATATAAAGCTTGCTTCATTTAGAATTGGAACAAAAACGGCTCATATTGTGGTGCTCCTGGTGGACGGATTTGGAAGTTCTTGGCGGAAGTTTAGTCTTGCATACGACGAAAGCAACCACATCAAAGCAACAGCTAGCCGAATTGATCTACTTTTACTTCGCCAGATTCACTTGTTCAACCAACCTTCAATTCATACCCCACAAATGCTCTATGGCACTTCAAAGTTGGCATTCTATGCTGCAGAGTGCAGCAGAAGCGGTTCAGTTAATTACATAAATTACTTGTTTTTCTCATTAGTAAAATGTAAACAACAAGTTGTCTTCGTCTAGGTAGGTTGCAAGCAAATGTGTGCGTTTATTTTCTGTATACAGAACAACGTATTTCACAACGACAGAGAAAGATTTGATAACTATTGCGAAGAATTTGACCAACTTTTCAAATAAATGCCTACGGTCAAATCATAATTTTTACCAACCTATGTACCATAGTGCCGGGAATTGAATTCAGGTTTTGCCCGAAATAGACGTGGTCTAGATAGAAACAGAATTTGAGGAACAATTATTCAATCTTTTTATTTTAAAACTACTTAAAACTCGGAGCAAGTACTTCAAAACGTCGTTTTTTTTTTTAAGTTAATGTAAATAAGTTTCCACGCTTATTCTGATGTTGAATTATCCGTATAGATGAAGCAAAAATATAACATAGAAATATCGGAAGATTCTCAATCTCAAGACTACAAAATCTTCACAAAATTTCAAATTGTACAGGCAATTTGTATATCCGCTTTGAACTCATCATTCATTCATTCATCGCGACAACCACTGTGCTTTATTTTTTGAAAAGAATCACCTCGTTTAAACAGCCGCCATCTTGAATGTTGAATCGCCATCTTGGATTTTAGAACGCCATCTTAGACATTGAGGTCGCCATGTTTTGGACTTCAGATATCTTCTACATATAAAATATACCCATATTGCATGGTTTAAGAGCCCAAAACTTCATTAAACAGCCGCCATCTTGGATTTAATACCGCCATATTGGATATTCTGGTTACCATTTTTGATTTCCAGACATCTTCTCCATACCAAATATACCCATATTGCATAGTTTTAGAGCCTAAAGCCCAATTAGACATCCGCCATCTTGAATATTAGGCCGCTAAGCTTGAATTTTAGGTCAACATCGTGAAATTTCTGGAGAGTTTGAAATCGGCGCAGTTTGATGTGTCGCATGATGGGGCTTGGTTCAGTTTTATATGGCCAGGTCCACCGGTGCTGATCCAGATCACTAAAATGGCCATAACTCCGGCACGCCCTGACCTATCAGGACCAACTTCAATAGCGAACAATGAGGTAAAATTCTGGTTCGATTAGTGCTAAAATCTGAAAAATCGTCCAATGGGAAGTGCCATAAAAGTGAGTGAACTTTTTCTGCGCACAGACATACACACATACACACACATACATCATGTCAATTCATCAAACTGAGTCGAATGGTATATGTGACTTGACCCTCCGAGCCTTTTATCGAAAATCCTTCATTTGAGTGAACATATAGCCTTTCAGTACACTTTAGTGTACGAGAAAGGTAAAAAAGAGGGAATTTTGTGCATAAATTTAGGTTGGGCTTGATTGAGGAAATTTAGTACGCGAAAATAGGTCTTGCTCCTAGGCATTTGAGTTAGAAACAAGGACATTCGCAGGCTCTTCCAAGAGAATCCAAAAGAATGGGGTTTCAAAGGGCTTCAAGGGCATTTCAGGTAGTTGTTTCAGGGGATTTTAGGAGCCAGTTAAAGGCGTTTCGACAGGTTTCGTTGGCGCTTCAGTTGGATTACGCGATAATGACGGTAGCTTATGGCATCGGCAGCCAGAGGACGTTTATAGGGGAGAGCAAAGGGAGGCTTCAGGCGCGTTTCAGGGGTTCCTCAGGGGTTTCAGGGAGTACCAGAAGATCTCAGGACTGGGTGAAGGGGATCGCAAGGTATTTCAGAGGGGCTACCAGGAAATTCCCAACCAAGTTTCAGAGGTCTTACAGGCGTTTCGGGGCATTTCAGAGGCCTTCAAGGGCATCCGATGAGGTTTCAGGGCATCTCAGGGAGATTCTAGGTGGCGTCAGAGACGCTTCTCAGGGGAGTTCCAGAGAAGTTTCAGAGGATCAGAGACGTTTCAGAGGGATCGTATGAACGTTCAAAGGGGTTTCAGAGGGTCCAGGAGATCTCAGGGACATTTAATCCTTAGTAACATTTTTTAGTCAAATAGAATAGAAGAGGTTCTTCATTTTCATTTATTTAGTTCAACATCAAAGAAGAGGTTCTTAGAACCTTCATAAAACCAATACAAAAGGTATTAGGTATAATGACGACGGTTCTCAAAACTACTACTACCCTTCTACCCCCGATGGTTTGACCTCATCTAATCTGAACACTTTTAAATTTGACCCCCTCTAATTTGCACATAGTTCAAACTAAAAATGGCTCAAACGTCATTCTGATCATGGAACGGGGTGAAACGGAATGCAGAATCAAAACAAAACAGCAAAAAGTGTTACCATCAGTGTGACTTACGATGCCCACAGGATGACTAGAAGTTCAAATTAAAAAATGAACCCCGTTGGTTTGTATGGGGTGTCGTTCAAACCAACGGGGGTAGACGGTAGACTAACTGGCCATCAGAATGTGACTTGGGAGTGGTCCCAGGGTCATCTCAGGGTCTCCAAGACTTTTGGGGTTTCAGGGGCGCTTCTGCACGTCTCAGGGGGTTCCAAGGAGCATCACGGGTAGTTTCAGGGGGTAACAGAGGCGTTTTAGAAAGTCACATGGGAGTTCCAGGATGCCTTCGGGACGCTTCGAAAAGTCTCAGAGGGTTTCCGGAAAATTTCAGAAGGTCTTAGAGGCGTTTCAGGGGGTAGATCCTGACACCCCCTGGGACCCTCTTGAAACGTTCCTGAAATCTCCTGACATGTACCTGAAACACCTTCGCCCCCCTTTAAGGACAAACGTCTTGAAATCCCGCTTCAACAATGCATTGGAACTTCAGACGCACAAATCTCAAGAAGCAAGCTTCAAACAACAGTGAATTTTATTATTCTGTTCTCGCTCACTTGTAATAAGCTTAAAATCAGAAGATGAGGTGCACTGGTTTTGTTTACGAAGAGATTTGTGCGCTTTCAAAATCGTGAGTAGGTGCCGAAGTCGGCCATTGTGGCGGCCATGTTGGGATTCTAACAAGCCTGTCCTTAAAACGCCTTTGTAATCTCCTGATATGTCCCTGAAAACCCTTGGGTCACCCCTAAAACGCCTTTGTGAACTCCTGGTATCTCCTGAACCTCAATGAAATGCCCAGAAAACCCTCTGAAACGCCTCTGACCCTGAGAACTCATGGTATCCCTTGAAACTTCCTGAAATTCCCCTGAAACACCTTGAAACCCTCTAATATGACCCTGAGACCTTCTCGTACACCTGCTAAACGTATTTCGACTGTATGGTTGATACTCGAAGAAATGGCTTTCCAGTCTTGACAAAAATAAAAATATTGCTATTTTTATTTTTGTCAAGACTGGAAAGCCATCTCTTCTCGTACACCTGGAACTCCCTGGGATCTTCTTGAAACGTACCTGAGATCTTTTGATACTTCTTGAAATGCTACTGAAACACCTCTGAGAACCATTGGAACTCTCCTGAGATCCATGATACTCATTGACGTACTCCAGAGGCCACCAGGAATCCTCCTGGGATCCCCTGAAACGCCCCAGGAATCCCACCGGACCTCTTGAACTGAAACCCTTGACCTGAAACCCCGGATCTAGAACCGCGGACCTGAAGCCTCTTGAAATGCCACTGAGACCTTCAGATACCCATCTAAAATCCGCTAAGACCACCTGAAACGCCTCCGATATCTACTGGTACCCCTCTGAAACTTCATGGGACCTCCTTGAAACACCCCTGAAATCTCCGGTATCCCATGAAACTCCCTGAAACGCTCCTGAGCCCCTCTGGAACTCGCCTGGTACTAACTGAGACCACTTAAAACGTCCCTTAAGCTACCAGAAACGTCCCTGAAACCCCATCGGACCCCCTGGAAAGCCTTTGACAACCCCTGAAATGCCCCTGAGGCCTCCAGGTAGCCCTCTGAAACCCACTGGGGTCGCCTGAAACACCTCTGAGATCTCCTGCCCCCCACTCGTTAAAACCCCTTGGGATGGGAGCCTCTTCAAATGTCTCTGAGATCTCGTGGAAACTAGTGTTGAGTTTCGTTCAGTCTGTACACCCGAGTAGAAGTAAAATTCAGAACAATATCATCATTTGATATTCCTCAGTGAAGTACTCAAGATCATAATTAGCTATTGGTTTGTTTGACATAAGCGATAAAAGATCAAAAATAAGATCAAAAATTAGTATGGGGAAGAACATAATAATATCTCATTTTGATGTTATAAGATCAGACTAATATCTGGGGAGATCTGGACTGTAGCACATCTAACCAATATCATAAAATGATCTGACGGATGGATTAGAGTAAAAAAAAAAGAAAAATGGCCGCGACCAGAATCGAACTTATGACCTTATGATTTATGAGCAGTGACATTACCACGGCACTACGACTCATATCTGAAAATAGGAGGTAACAAGAGCATCAAGTTCTACGTTTTCCAAGGTGTTTGCGAGTCATGGTAGTTGTGTTGGTTTGGTCCCGCCATGTTGTAGATGAGTGTGTGAAAGAACTAATTATGATCTTGAATAGTAGTTTTCAGATCTTACAATTTTCGGATGTTTTAGATGAATGTATCAAAGAACTAATTTTGATCTTGAGCAGTAATTTTCAGATCTTTCGATTTCTGGATGTTGCAGATGGAAATGTGAAGAGCTAGTTTTGATCTTGAGCAGTATTTTTCAGATTTCTCAATGATAAATGTTCTATTGCAGAATATTAATACAGTTTCCACCCAAAATTTGTAAACTGACGTGATGGTATGGAAAATAAAAATGATTTAAGGCTATTTTGCATATTTTCCTAAACTAAGAGAGCACTTTTCTCTAGATGATTTCACATTTCATGCTCTTTCTCTGAATTGTTAACAAGTGATCCAAACTTTCAAAACGACATGCGTAGAAACATGTTTGGTTTATTTTGCGCCTAAAACAGGACGAATTTCCACCAATAGGACGCAATCAGTGAAGTACTAGATTGTAGTAATGAGCTGAATTTCTGTATGGTGAGAAGGTAAATCTACTTCACTGAACTTGTTCTATTGTGAACTGTCGCCCAGAAACATTTAGAAGATCGTAGGCGTCACGACTGTCGTCTGTTCGTATACCCCATGCAGAATCGCTACGTAATTCGTTGGTTGAAACTCAAAAAGCTTGTCGTCTGCAGCGGTATGTTTTGTTGAATCTAGAATCAAACGGTCCGTTTTTCGAAATGTACGTATTTTGCTTAGCGGGCTGATAAAGTTCCCAAATTGTCCGGTGATTCATTTATTGGATTCGTACCACATCGAGGTCCAGCTCATGTTGTAATCCAACTCAATTGGAAAGCCTCTGCTGGTTTACTCACAGTGAAATAAAATAATTATAAACTGGGATTAAGAAATCTATCAGATAAAATCAGTATATATTTTTATCCCTTTTTTTAAAGAAAAGCAAATATCGATTATATGCATTTTTTGTGCCGATTACTCTGTTTTTTTTTTGTTCAATTGCCGCATCCATAAACCCGCTTATTGAAAATGAACACCCATTTCTACTTCCTTTTGTCCCAGTGTTCGTTTGTAAAATTTGTGGTGTACATAAGGGAACATCTATTTATTATGTAACGCTAAATTCGATATCTTTGAACTCGGTGCTTGGTTCATTAGGATCTGGCGGAATCCATAATGTGCTTTTGTATGATAACTCCAACTTTTTTGTATGGGTCGTAACGCTAGGCTGTATTTCCTATTCCCCTGGAGCATTACGGAATTTATTGAACCCCTATCTCCTGAAGCGTTACGTTATTTGGGGACGGCGCATAATGAAAGTTGAAAACTTAAAATAGTTTTTATGCGCAATGTTGGGAAATTTCGACATTAATACAGCGGATTGCACTAGGCTTTCCAACGATCAAATTAAGTACTAATTTTGAAATCATATCACGATGAGATATTGAGCAGATATTTGGCAACTTTTTGAATATCTCATCAATATCATATTAAGATATGACATCAAAATTTGATCGTTTTAAGATATGATTATGATATTCACGTCTACCCGGGCAGCCTCTTCTGGCTGTAGACGGTGCCTGTGTCTTAAAAAAAAGAAAGTGCCTTCAGTTATTTCTTTGCGGAGTAGTTCAGCAATTCTTCTAGGAATTTCTCTGGTGTTTTCTTTGAAAACCCCCTTGGGAATACTTTTCAATTCCTCAAGCAATTGTGCGGGGAGTGTAGAATTAGCAAACGTTAACATACACTGTTGATTCCGCCACGTCCAGAGATCCGACGAGCCCCAACGTCCCCATTTCTAAACAAACGTGTTCACACCCAATCCGCACAGAGAGGATCGTCGATAATGCGGACGGTCGTGCATCCGAGATGAGAAGAATGGACAGATAAATTGAACAAAACAAAACAGCCATTGGTGAAGATACAGTGCCGATATTCATTGCTAGGAAAAATGAAATTAATCTAAAGCTGATTCTTATCGCTACTTCAAATGCTAGTTCTCTAAGCCCTAATTCTTAAATAATCTAAAACTAGTGAAATCTTATTACCTAGTGTTCATTCACTCCATTCTTACTGAAACAGTATTTTTTTACCTAAACCTACAAGGTGCGTGTAGTTACATTTCCCGAGAGTCTTGGAATCTATCTACCCATCATCCTCAAGCAAACTGTGGCACTAATTGTCAGTGTATCTCAGCTCCTAAATAATCACGGTGGCAATAGCGAATCACCAAAAGAATTTTGTAACCGTTCCTACCGTGTAAATTGGAATAAAGAGTTCACGAAATCTACATTCGCTTACCGCCCAACATACACGTAAATAAAAACTAAAAAATAATCTTTTGGAAATGCTTTCCTAAATTTCTTTGTGATTGTTTGAAGAAATTTCTATCCAAATTTCTTCAACTAATCCATTGAAATCTTTGTCCAATCTTCTTTTAGGAATTCCTTGGGCAACTCTCATGGGTATTCCTTCAGCAACATCTTTGCATATTTCTTCGGCAATCTCTATGGAAACTCTCTTGATTTTTTTTTGGGAATTTCTCAGACAGTTTTTCATATTTTTTGTATTGTCTCTGTGGCAAATCCCTTTTGGAAATTTATATGGTCATTTTTTTTTTTTTTTTTGCTTAAAGAGACTTTAGCCTGAAGGAACATTCGTCTCTGCAACGATATGCCATTTCAATTTTCAGATTCTTTCGATTATACTTTTTGAAATCGCCACTCCTTTCTGATTACTGCTGAAATAGATTTGTTTAAAAACTCCTTCATCAAGTCTAATTGGAAAGATCTCAATACAAATAAGTATCCAGAAGAATGATCGAACAAATTAAAAAAGAAACTCCCGTAAGAATTGCCAAATTATATTGTGAAAGAATTGTGGAAGAATTCCCAACATTATTGCCTAGCAAATTTCCTAATTGATGGTAGAAAGTATTTCTAGTTGAATTGCCAAAAAAAAATCTCTAAATACCGAAAGATTATCCGAAAACGGTAGGAATTATCCAAAAAAAAATCCGAAGTTCATTGGAATTATTGAAGCAATTTGCATATAAGTTTTTTTAGAAATTTCCAAACAACATTCCAAAGAATTTGACAAATCCTTAAAGGAATTGCTGAAGCAGTTTTCGGAGGCATAATAAACTTACATAAATACAGAGAAATTACAGAAGGAATATAGAAGGAATATCAAAAACATTGAGAACGTTTTGAGTACTCAACAATACTTACGGAGTTTCACCCAAAATATTCCGCAAATTTCGTCCAAAAAATCGCCCAAATTCGCCTGTTATTTTTTTATCGGAATAGGCATTAGAAATTTCACCGAAAACAATTTTAGAAACTCCTTCAAATATTTTCCAAAAATGTTTATTGAGAATTCTCCAAAGATTCTACCATAAATTCATATTAAGTTTCCTCCTGAAATTCTTGAAAGGAAATCCTCAGAAATTTCTCTAAGCTTGCAACGAAATGCCCAGAAAATGTTGCCGGGGATATCATGCAAAATGATCCAAAGATATGTTGTAGAGTTTGTTTGGGGATTTCTTCGAGAATTTCCCAAGAAATATATCCAAGGATTCATCCAGATGTTAATTTTAAACTGACAGCATGATATTTCCGACATTTTCAGACGTTTCTCCAAGGGTTCCGCCAGATTTTTTTTTCAAAGGTTTTTTATAAAATTACATTGGGATATTCTTCCGAGGAATCCTACTGAAGGCTAGCCGAATATTTGTAAAAGGATTGAATTAAAAAGTCCAGAGAATTCATCCAAATTTCTTCCTTAGAAACTTCTCCGAAGAATCCTCAAGACTTGCCTTCGTTATTCAGATTTATTTCAGATATTTTTCTAATAATTACACACTTAATTTTGAATACCGAGTTCGGTAATTTTTTGACGAGATTAAAACTGCTGAGCACCGAACTCGTTCAGCCAAAATGCATTGTTTACCTTTTACATACGATTTTGACAGTTGTTTTACTGAACCTCAGTAAAATCGATTACCGAAACTACCGAGATCATACTGCTGTTATAATCTCGTCAAAAAAGTACCGAACAGGCAATTCAGAAATAAGTGTGTACTCTTTTAGAGGTTTCTCCAGTAATTTCTACTAGGATTCCTTTGAAAGTACCAAACTCGTAATTTGGTATTATGTTTCTCTATCGGAAATGAACAAGATCAAGTAATCGGTGCCACACCAAACTTCTAAACTCATTAACTACATAGACTCATTATAGATCATTCACAGCTAATCGCGTTCGGTAATTTTTTACCGAAATTCCAACTGCTGAGCGTTCGGTAATGAATTTTACCGGAATTCTGTGAAAAATTACAAAATTTCGGTAAAATGTTATCGTTTATCTGTCAAACTTTTACGAAGTTCGGTTGCCAGCTCACCGATTTTTTTCGGTAAACAAAACAACGGTTGAGATTTCGGTAAAATATTACCGAAGTCGGTGATTTCATCTAAGTGTGTTCAGAATTAACCCAATCCCCCTCATAGGCTTTTGTTCATAAAAAAAATGAAAATTTGTATAAACCATAGACAATGGCCAGAGAAATCTCTGGAGAAATCACATAATGAATTTCTATAGGAATCCTTGGAGAAGCCTCTGGAGCTATCTCAGCTAGATTTTATACTTGGCATTTTTTGGTATTTTTCCGCAGGTTTCTCCAAGAGTTTTTTTCGGAATTTTTTTTCTAGGAAATTTTCAGGAAATGACCACTAGGATTCCTGCAGAAAATACTTCCATGATTTGTGCAGTGATTTTCAAAATATCATTACACATTTCTCATAGAATTTCCCTAAGAACGTCTGCTGTGTAGCCGCCAGCTGAGTTTCACATGTGATTCATCCATAGATTTCACAAAGGATTCCTCTTGGAATTAATCCCAGAATTCCTCTGGGATGATCTGTAGACATTCTTGATGGGAGTCGTTCAATCCCTGTTGTAATTTTTCTATGGATTACTCCAGAAATTCACCCAGGGTTTTTTTCCAGAGATTCCTTCCAAATTCCTCTAAGGTTTCTTCAAGGAAATCTTCTTTGTATTTTTACTGGAAATCCTCTTCAGATTCCCTTGAGAATTTCTGCTGAAAATGGCTTCTGGAATGGTGCTGGCATTTCTCCAGAACTTCGTGGTGGACACCCTCCAAGAAGTTTTGCCAGGATTTCTGAAGCAATTCCTGCTGGAAGTTATTTCAAGAATTTCTGGAGGACTAATAAGAGCAATAACTGCGAAAAAAAACATCTGGTAGAGGACTTATAAAGTCATCTGTAGAGACTTGTGTTGAATGTCTTGAGATCCCTTTGGAGTCCTCTTGAAGTTCTTCCAGGAATTCCTGCAATGATCCTTCAAGGACTCTTCTAGGAATTCCTCTTGCCATCAGAAGGCCGGCTCCAGAGGCACGTTATCCTCCATTTTTAACTTGATGATTTTGTGGCTATATCGGTCTCTTTCTACTCATAGTATAAGGGAGTAGAGATCAAAGTGGATAATGAAATGATAGATATGATAGAATTCGCTAGGTAGCGAACAAGTGTGAAAATTTATAGAAGGTGAAATTAGGCAAGTAGGCCATGTATTGAACGAATAATTCGATGTATTCGTTCAATACATGGCCTACTTGCCTAATTTCACCTTCTATAAATTTTCACACTTATTCGCTACCTAGCGAATTCTGTCATATCTATCATTTCATTATCCACTTTGATCTCTACTCCCTTATACTATGAGTAGAAAGAGACCGATATAGCCACAAAATCATCAAGTTAATAATAGAATACGGTCGATAAACAAGAATATGTTATCCTCCATTTGGGACATTTGTGCCATTCTAATCTAAAAGTATCCTTGGAGAAAACACTATAGGAGTTATTGCGGGAGTTTTTGTAATCCAAGCAGAAAATCTTGGAGAAATCCTAGAACGAATCACAGGAGAAATTCCTGAAGGAACTTCGGGTGAACACTCTGGAAGAATTCCAGGAGAAATTCCTGGACGAATCCTTGAAAGTATTTCTTTAGCAATTCCAAGAGGAAGTTCTAGAGAATCCCTTTAAGGCGAAACTGGACGTATTCTCTCATTTTTTTGGTTTTTGATTTTTTATTAAATAATGAAGCAATATTTTCAAAATCGGTTTTCATACACAGTTAGTGGATCGAGCTATCTCCTGGATTGTTGACTGGTGAGCGATTCCACGAACAAGTGGGAAATTTTTCCAGTTTTTATTTTTTGTATTTTTTGATTTGCATGGAACCTTGCATACAAGTTTTTGGGGAACAAAAACGCCGTTTTGCATACTTGGTTCGCCATTTTTAATCTAGCCTTACTTATGAGAAGGGCCTATGAAAAATGCACATGATATCTTCAAAAAATTGTATCTCGAAAACGGTTTGTCCGATCGGTTTGGTGTCTTCGGCGAAGTTTTAGACAATTGTTGGTGCTATATGGAAAAAATATGCACGGTAAAAAAATATGTTTGGTTTTTGTGATTTGAACTAAAATATAGTTTTTCCCTCAAAAGTGACAAGTCAATATTTTTTTATTATCCTTATGTTATAGCTGACTAAAAATGCTACCTAGTGCACAGTGGGTTGTTCTGGAGAAAAATAGGTTACAATGAAAAAAAAAATGTTTTAAAAAATTACGGTTTTCAAAAAAAGCTATTAAGTAAAGTCAAAAAAGTTTGTCGCCCTAATTTTATGAAAGTACATCAAATTTGCAAGAAAAAAGTACTTCGGTAACATTTTTCTAAGATGCACCGTTTAGAAGATATTACTAATTTAATATTGATTTTTTTGATAACTTAATAAGTTTTAGCCCTTTTCGAATGTACTCCGTGTTTCTCCAGTTTCAAAAGTATTTTTTTCGGAAAGATTGGAAAATTTTGAGTTAAAATGACACTGACAGCTTAAAGATTTGAGTGAAATTCTCTGCCTTAAAAGTATTTTGAAAAACAAGTTCCCACTATCAGGAACAATGATTTCTTCCAGTGGTTTTTGGTGTATTGTGTTGAAAATGTGCATTCAACTCTTGCATATCGCAAGCTCCTCAATTAGCAAGATTCAAAAGAGCGAATAAGGCTTATTTTTCAGGGGTGGTATTTGTGCGCAATAAAAAATAACATTATTCTTTGTACATCAGTTTATTTTTATTCCTGTATTTTTATCAAATTATTGTTTACACAACTTTCTTAACAATATCGAATATTTTGGCATCATTGTCAGGGCAGTTTGAATAAAGCTTTGCCTTTATTGTATTTTCTGATAGAGGAAGAAATGAGTGGAATTTTTGAGTTCCTTGAATTGTTTTTGCATTATTATATTGATTATTTAGCTGCAAAGACATATTTTCGTATTCTTCTGTAGTAGAATAACAAAATGACAACTTTGTAAGTTCTTCTTCTTTTCGTTTGTTTGCCCAATTAAACAACTCTCTTGCAGTCTTTATCGGGTGTTCGCGTTCTTTGGCTAAACTTGCTCTGGTAGCCATGCGTTTTATCGTACCTCCAATAGCATCGCATGGACCTTTTCCGTGCGATGTTGCGAAGAAATGCCATTCAGCGTCAATACCATACTTTGACTTAAACTTACAAGGGCTAGAAAAGTTTTTTCGGTTTTTATACTGTGAAGCAGCACCATCTGACATAAAATAAATTTTTTTCATGTTTTTATTTTGATCAATTTGTAAAAAGTTCATCATTTTATCAATAAACAAATTAACAGCGACTGAATCATGTCTTAGTTCTTCTGAAATTATAAAGAAGCTAAAATGTTTAATTTGCCTATTTTCAGTATAATATATTACGAAAGGATGGATTGTGGCCTGTTGCACGTTCCAATGGTGTGATTGAACTTCATCCTGCAAAACGAAGCTGTAATTTTCAGAAAAGTCACAAATAGCCAAAAATTCACCATCTTGCAAGTTTTGTTTTGTAGTTTTCAAAAAATTGGATTGTTCGGTTTTTACAAAATCATGCGGAATCAAACTTTCTAATTTTGAGCTGAAAAATGTAACAAAGTCATCGGTTTGCTTTACAATAGTTTCTAAATCACATCTGTCAGTGGTAACCCATTGTTCGAATGAAAGCTTTTCAACAAAGTTTTCTTCCAGTTGTTTCAATAAACTGTCTTCTAAAACTGAGGTATCTGGGCAGTTTTTACATCTTCGTAGATGGCAATGAGTTGTCTTATTTTCGCAAAGTAATCTATTCGTTAATGTTTTTAGATCATTCAAGACATTGTATTTTTTTAAGCTATGTAGAATTAAATTGACATTTTCATGCGTAGTGCAAACGCAAACATTATGTGTTCCTGTGATAGTCAATAGTTTACATTGCCTTGGCCGGAGGCTTGCAAATGATGAAAACCCTATTTTTACATTGACGTACACTTCATTAAAGCGATTAAAAGCTTCTCTTAATGTCATCATTAACAATCTTTTCTGAACAGCTAATCTCTTATTTCCTGTCTTTACGCTAACAAAATCTCTTTGGCCTGGCATTGCACGGCTTATATCATCGTCCTCAAAAAAAATCAAAACCAGTTCTTTTGTTTCATTACTCAAAGCTTTTCCAGAGCTTGAACCTTGAGATGAATCTAATACATTATTTTTTTCCTTTCTTGCATCTGATGCCATATTTCTACTAGTTTTAAATTCGTCTACAATTTTTTGTACTGACCATGATTTTGGTAACAATGATAAAATTGATAGTTTTTCTTGCCTTGTGGCTGAATTTAAAAATTTAATTTTCATATTTTCTATGACTTCATTAAACTCGTTTGCTTTTTCTGTTTTAGCGTCTAATTTAAAAAGATTTCTTCGTACACCTTCGACGATTTCAGCGCACTTTTTTTCAGGATAGTGAACATTTTTAACCTTACCTAAATCTATAGGCGAAACACGAATAGCTGCTATTCCTCGGTTGAATATTTCGACGTCTACAGGCATCGTGAAGTCTTCATTTGATTGAATTGTGCTTAGCGTTGACGCTGATGGTATCGTGACCAAACTTTCATAGCTTTGCGAATCAGGTACAACAGGTATGGTCTGAACAGTTGGCATCCTTGAGCCACCGGCTACGCTTTGTTCTTCGTTTTGGGTGAGGTGAGCTCTTGAATAAATATGTAGACGGCAAGACGAACAAATACGAAAATCCTTGGTGTTCAGTGTGGATACCTTGGAAAATCCAATTGACTTCAGTTTTTGGATGATACCATCCGTGAGATATCGCAGCTCTTTCAAACACTGAATGTCTTTGAATGGACGAATACATCTGATTTTACTCATTTTGTAATCTGTAACATAGAAAATATTTTCCAACTGTTAGTTTTGAACGAAAATATCACAACACATATAATTAAAATGTGTATTTAAAACTTACCTTTGCACCAAAACGTGTTACACTTTCCTTTACAATTATTATGTTATCAAACAACACTGGATCTAGTTCAAAAACACTGGATTATTAGCTGAAATTACTATGAAATCACTATGCTTCTAGCAACCTTTCTGCATTTACTGTTTGGTTTTCCCTAGTAGATACTGGATGAATTCAGAACCGAGTCAGACATTATTATACAGCTCACGGGTATAAATCATAGAATGCTGGGTAAAGACTGCTGGAAGATAGGTAGAGTTGAACGCTCAGGTATCGTCAGGTACGAGTTTGGAGAGTTGGAGCGAGGTAGATTTGCTGGCGTAGGTATATTGTTATTGAAGAAGATTGTAAATTGTATATACCTGGAATGAATAAAGAGTGCGGCGGTTGTTGATTGAGGTATCAGTCGGCAGCCGTCTAGTTTGATGGAAGGTGACTAATATTATACTAATATTATACCAATTTTAATCAAAATTGGCTGAAATCTTGCGAAAAGCTGGAATTATACTAATGTCATCGTGTCAGACTACGTTGATTTGATCCACTTTTTTGTTTATTGATCTTTGTTCTGCCGCTTGTGTTGTGTGTAAGAGGTAGCGGTCGCGTTCGAATGAAATAAAGCAAGCTGACACCCGACCGCGACAACGAAACGAAGGCAGTGAAAAGTGTCGAATGTTTACAAGCCTGGGCCAGCGTGGCCATGGTGGACTAGTTCCAACAAAGACCATGTTTACAATCACCAACTGTACGTAGTACAGCTAACTGGTATCTAATTACCTGTATCTAATACTTATTAGCACGTTTTCAGCAGAAGGCAATAAAAATCACTGGAAGAAATCATTGTTCTTGATAGTGGGATTTTGTAACTTGTTTCAAAATACTTTTAAGGCAGTGAATTTCACTCAAATCTTTAAGCTGTCAGTGTCATTTTAACTCAAAATTTTCCAATCTTTCCGAAAAAAATACTTTTGAAACTGGAGAAACACGGAGTACATCCGAAAAGGGCTAAAACTTATTAAGTTATCAAAAAAATCAATATTAAATTAGTAATATCTTCTAAACGGTGCATCTTAGAAAAATGTTACCGAAGTACTTTTTTCTTGCAAATTTGATGTACTTTTATAAAATTAGGGCGACAAACTTTTTTGACTTTACTTAATAGCTTTTTTTTGAAAACCGTAATTTTTTAAAACATTTTTTTTTTTCATTGTAACCTATTTTTCTCCAGAACAACCCACTGTGCACTAGGTAGCATTTTCAGTCAGCTATAACATAAGGATAATAAAAAAAATATTGACATGTCACTTTTGAGGGAAAATTTATATTTTAGTTCAAATCACAAAAACCAAACATATTTGAGTAGTGTGCGGTAGTTCTAGTTCGGCAGCAGCAAAGCATCGTGCGCTGGCTTTGCTAGATTTTTGCGATTTTTTCTCTTTTCTCTGTGAGCTCCGACGACGGGACGCCAAGCAGTCAGTAGTGTGCGGTAGTTCTAGTTTGGCAGCAGCAAAGCATCGCGCGCTGGCTTTGAAAAGTGTACAGGCCGCGTTTTCATTCGGTCGTCGTCGTCGTCGTCGTCTATTTGACTGCTCATCTTCGTACGGGGCGATTTATGATACGATAAATGCAACATCAACATTTTTTGCGATTTTAGTAAACAGACATTGAAATGTTCGTCACGTCAAGTGTCGGCCCAAGTTCCAAAGCCACGTTGGTTCAAATCACTTTATTTTCTCTTTCGTTAATTTTCGCACTTTGAAAACTATCTGAATGGTTCGTCATCTTCGATGTCGGCATGTGTTTTGTTTTAGTCCAAATGAAAATAAGTGGTTTGATATTAATAGGGTTGCATGAATCACTCCACTTACCAAAGTGAACTCATATCATGCGCCCTTTCCCCTCCCCACTAACAAAAAGTCCTTCCCATGACAGACGTGGAGACGCAGAGGTGATCTCGGTCTTTAGTAAGCAACGCACGTCATAATAACATTCCTTTCCTTCCTCGATGACCGTAAGGACGTGGCCGGCGCCGTTATTGACCTAATAAAGTTTGGAATTCTCGAAGATGCACATTGAGGACGGTAAGCTACTCCCAAGCTCCGTCTGTTGGTTCCTTGTGCAACTTCGATTGTTCTGGTCAATCACGGAGTAGCAACTACGAATAGTACGGTCATCTATGCTCATGCTCATGCTCATGCTCATTTTAGTTCAAATCACAAAAACCAAACATATTTTTTTACCGTGCATATTTTCTCCATATAGCACCAACAATTGTCTAAAACTTCGCCGAAGACACCAAACCGATCGGACAAACCGTTTTCGAGATACAATTTTTTGAAGATATCATGTGCATTTTTCATAGGCCCTTCTCATAAGTAAGGCTAGATTTAAAATGGCGAACCAAGTATGCAAAACGGCGTTTTTCTCCCCCAAAGACTTGTATGCAAGGTTTCATCCAAATAAAGATATATGAAAATTACTCGTTGCTGAAATGATATGGAACCGCTCAGGTGTAAAACTTCTACCAATTTTTCATAAACCATTTTTTTACAAAACTTCATTCAAAAATGGTTTTCTCAAAACTGAAAAGATTTTCCACCTGAAAAAAAAATCAGGACATACCTTGATCCTTCCTCTAACTGTGTATTAAAACCGATTTTGAAAATATTGCTTCATTATTTAATAAAAAAAATCAAAAACCAAAAAATGAGGAAATGCTTCCAGTTTCGCCTTAAGAATGTTGGAGGTATTACTACAGAGGTTTCTCCAAAAATTCCTATACATATCCATTGTATGATTTTTGTCCAGATATTTTATCTTTGGATTTATCCAGATATTTTTTCAAGGATTCCTTAAGAATTTTCTCTTAAAGTATCAGCAGATATTCGTACTAGCATATTTCCCAGAATTCTTGTAGAGATTTCTCAAGTATTTTCAGCTAGGATTACACCAATAATTGTTTGTGGGAGTTCTCCAAGAATTCCTGGAGAAATCCCAGCAGCAATTGCCTGTGCAATCCCAGCAATACTTCCTGGTGGATTCGACCATAAATTTCTGAATAAATCACAGCAGCACTCCTGGAGTAATTTCAGCGAGAATTCCTACAGAAATCTCAAGTTGATTGCTAACAGAATTTACCAGGAAAAGTCTAGGACAATGTCTGAGGTAATCGACGTAAAAATCCCTGAAGGAATCACAGCAGGACTTGGGAAGAATTTCAGACATGTTTCCCTCCACATATTTTTCCTGTGATTCCTTCAAGAATTTCTCCAAGGACTCCACCAAGAACTCTTTTTGGATCTATTTTAGGAGGTCATCTACAAAAAAACGACACATAGTTCTTAAAATTGAGCAAATAATGTAATAGTTGGTTTGGCACCAACAATACATTTTTCGACAACTATGCAGAAGACACCAATACTCTATTTTGATCAGGTGCATAATGTAGCACCCAAGCAACCAAAAGTTCGGATAAAATAGCATGTTTGGGCTTAATCAGCTATTCGAAGGTATATGAATAGCATTCTATTCAGCTCACTTTTTAAGTAATTAACCGAACTTCAGTTCACAAAAAGTACACTTGTGTCGCTGAAAGGAACGCTATTCAGCTTAAAAATAAACTTCGAAAAAATGAAAAAAAAAAATGTTTAGTCCTCAAAAGTAATTTATTATTAAGAACCATTAGTTCATGCGGAATCCAAATTGACTAATACCTTGAAATAATGTTAGATGTTTTTTACTTACTGAGATTTGAACTCGGGATCTCCTCGTTGAAAGTCGGTGCCTAACCACTACTCCATGTATGTGTTGTTATGCACTGTGGGATTTTACTCAATGTGCTGATATCATATAGTAGAGCTCAATCAGGTTCGCGTGTGAACTTTCCCTGAACTTGGAATAGTTTTTGAAGTCGAAAGTTCGAAAGAAGTTCACGTGGAACTTCTTGTGAACTTACGCAGTTTGACATTTTCAGTTTGTTGTGGTTCGCAGTGCAAAGCAATAAATTAAGGCCAGTGTATCGACTTCAAGAAAAGATTATAAGTTTTCAGCTTGGTTTTCAGTGAATACGATTGCGTCGATTACCGGTGCGCTGCAGTGACAAGTGAGACGGGTGTGAAAACATCCAGCAAAGCTGGAAAATTTTTGTGCGCAGCCGAAAAACCCCCGGCGGCATCCTGGGGGGAACACTTTTCCGCTGCGGGGGCAGCCTTTGAGCCACACAATACGGATCCTTTGCGTTGATTACAAGTAAGTACGTTCAAATATTATAGTGGAACAAAGTGTACTTGTGAAATTAACACAAGCTGTGGCTGCTGGGCTCGATTTCCGAGTGATTTAATTGAATGAGAACTTCTCCCCGGCCCCGCTGTCGCCGAAGTTCAAGTGAAGTTCACTTTTGGTACGGTTAATATTTATCCGAACTTTCAGTAGTAAGTTCAAAACAAGTTCGAAACAAGTTCGGAACGGATGATTTCAAGTTGTTGGAATATGTTCAAATGAACTATATTTGAATTTTAAAGGCACGCAAAAGTTCAACATGAGTTCGGTTAATATTTGATTGAACTCTGTTTTAAAGTTCAACATAAGTTCTTTTTGAACCTTTTTTCGACTTTAAAGTCGTTTTGAAGAGAAGTCAAAAGCTTGTACATGTACTTCCAAGTTCATAAACAATACAAGAGTAACTTTTTGGAGAATTAAGTTCAACGAAACCTGGAATTGAACCGAACTTGAACTTCTGAGTTCGTTCTTCAAGTGGAATCCGAACTTTTGGTTGCTTGGGCAGGCTCCTCTGAAGATCTGTCCTAGTGACCCACCGGATTAACTCTGGCCATATTCCGACGTTCTCTGTCCAATAGCTAGTAGCTACCTGAAATAGCTAGTTCTTCACACTGGGTTAAATGCTGATTATCATATAAATATTTAATTGAGTGATTCAATACCTGAAAAGTGCATTTTATACCTATTCCTCCACCATACTTAAGTACAACTAGAGCGGCTAAAGAATGTTGTTGCGACAAGATTCTTACGGTTTGCACATGAATTGGATTTGGAAAAGTGAAGGGCACCCGCCGCGCGGTGGTGTCGTCTATGAGAAGTATACACAATTCCTAGTCTAGTTACCTGCAATTAGTGTTGCCGTCAGACAATCGACGCTCTTCAGCATACACGAGAGAGAGGAACCCGAGGACGAGGAGGCACATTTACCGGCACCGGTCGACATCGCAGCAGCAACCAACAACGCTGATCGAGGCGCAAACCCGGCTTACTAGCTATTGGTTCAAAATAAGAAATACTCAAGGGAATACTTCCGTTTGAAATGATACTCATTAAAAAAAACTTCTTTCTTTTTGTAACGCTATTGGTTCAATTTCCACAATCCAATGAACACTTTTTTTGTTCAAAATCAATACGCTTTGCACAAATCTATTCTCCTAATGCTACAGCTTCATTTTTTTTACAGTCCTCAAAAGCTACTTATTCGAATTCAATAATTTTTCGACCGCTACTGGTTTGACACCAGCAGCTTTTTTTTTTACTGCTGCTGATTTAATTTCAAACATTTTTCGAACAACGCTAGTTGGATTTCAACACTTCTTCTAACCTCACTAGTTTAATTTCACAACTCCTTCAAACGATACTGGTTCGATTTCAACAACTGCTGTGAACGCTAGTGGTTCGATCACAACATTCTTTAGACTGTTGCTAGTTCGATTACAACAATACTACGAAAGCTGCTTGTTCGATTTCAACAATCCTTAGAACGCAACTAGTTCGATTTCAACAATCCTTTGAACGCAACTGTTTTGATGTCAACAATCCATCGAACGCAACTGGTTCGATTCAACCGATCCTTCGAACGCTACTGGTTCGATGCGAACAATCCTTCGAACGCTACTGGTTCGATGCGAACAATCCTTCGAACGCAACTGGTTCGAGGTCAACAATCCTTTGAACGCAACTGGTTCGATTTCAACAATCCTTCGAACGCTACTGGTTCGATTTAATCGATCCTTCGAACGCTACTGGTTCGATTTCAACAATCCTTCGAACGCTACTGGTTCGATGTGAACAATCCTTCGAACGCTACTGGTTCGATTTCAACAATCCTTCGAACGCTACTGGTTCGATGTGAACAATCCTTCGAACGCAACTGTTTCGAAATCAACAATCCTTCGAACGCAACTGGTTCGATTTCAAGAATCCTTCGAACGCTACTGGTTCGATGTGAACAATCCTTCGAACGCAACTGGTTCGATTTCAACAATCCTTCGAACGCTACTGGTTCGATGTGAACAATCCTTCGAACGCTACTGGTTCGATTTCAACAATCCTTCGAACGCTACTGGTTCGATGTGAACAATCCTTCGAACGCAACTGTTTCGAAATCAACAATCCTTCGAACGCAACTGGTTCGATTTCAAGAATCCTTCGAACGCTACTGGTTCGATTTCAACGATCCTTCGAACGCTACTGGTTCGATTTAACCGATCCTTCGAACGCTACTGGTTCGATTTCAACAATCCTTCGAACGCTACTGGTTCGATGTGAACAATCCTTCGAACGCAACTGGTTCGATTTCAACAATCCTTCGAACGCTACTGGTTCGATTTCAACAATCCTTCGAACGCTACTGGTTCGATGTGAACAATCCTTCGAACGCAGCTGGTTCGATGTGAACAATCCATCGAACGCTACTGGTTCGATTTTAAGCATTAAGATCTCTAATAATTCTTTCTGATCATTAAAACTACTCGTCCAAATTAATCCACAAACACCACTAATCAATTCCCATACTTGATCGCACCTGGATAAGTTTAAATTAATAAACGCAAATACCTAGTGGATTCATATCTGCAGACAAAATAAATTACACATCTAATCATAAACACAATTTACTTTTTCTTATCTATGAACGCTCGCTACTCATTCATTCATATAAATCCGTAAACACAACTAATGCATTCTAATACACGAATGCAAATGATTCATTCTAATCAGTACACGTACTTCATCTCAAATTCGCAAATGATTTATTCTAGTCCGTAGACGATAATGCATTCTTCTAAAACTTTGAACACTACTTATTCATCCTAATTAATCGTACTGGCTAGTTTCAATCCTTGAATAACGTTTAAACGTTACTACAAAAATATGGTTCATTCCGATCCATAAATGCAAATCAGTTTATTGTAAACCAACATTACTGATTTATTTCACTGAAGCCTCCTATACAGCTTAGTGTTGTATGAGCACTTCCACAGTTATTAACAGATAGTTTCCTCAGCTTATGACCATTTTCCATGTGTATATCGAGTGGCAGAAACTAAAATACTCTATGCCCAAGGAAATCTAGGAAATCTATATATATAAAAATGAATTTCCGTCTGTCTGTCTGTCTGTCTGTCTGTCTGTCTGTCTGTCTGTCTGACCGCTATGGATTCGAAAACTACTGGACCGATCGGTGTAAAATTTTGTATGTGAGTATTTGTGGGGCCGGGGAAGGTTCTTAGCTTGGTGCGGGACCTCTCCGGTCTCTGGAACGGGGGGCTCCCATACAGGTGACTTTGCGGGAGACGTCCCTATGGGAGCTGTACGTCAAAAAACACAGTAGGCAGGCAGTACGACGTTTGCCGGGACAGCTAGTTTCCTATATAAAAAGTTTCTGGACTAACCGGGAATCGAACCCGTCGGTGACCGTCACTCTCTACCTGGCCATAATTTTCATCACGAGCCATTTTCATTATTTTAAATTATTGTTAATAGAGTAATATGAACTCAACACTTCCTGCAAAGCAAAATCATACTCATCTTTTATTTGTTAGTTCTGTAACTAAATCATTATTAAAAGAACAATCTGAATTAATTTCCGCAATACTTTTAGGCTCTTCAGTAGAAATGTTTATGGCTTTTTTTTACAGCTTGCATAGACTTCATTCCTACATAAAACAGGTCAAAACATATATACAACTTGCCATTATCCCAAGCTCATTTACAACCTTTTTTTCAAGTTGCAACAGAAAATAAGAGATAATAAGTGCAATGACCCCTTCATTCAGCATAGACTAAAACAATTTCCACCGATATTGAGACTTATCATTAGTTCACTCATGGGTTAATAGAATATTAATAATTTCCCATAATGTTATGAAATAATGTTCTTCAGAGTTGAACGATATAAATCCCTCTGGCTAACATATTAATTTGCTTATTACCTCAATCATCAATTATCAAATCGAATTATTCACTGAATTGCAAAGATTAACATTTGTAAAGCTTACCTGTGTGTATCCAGTGCAATACTATCGTTTTGAAAATGTTTGAATAAAACCCTGCCATTTTCAATTACTTTAAATACTGCAATATCACGTATGTAAAAGAATCACTATCAGCACACTTTTCCAGTTACGACTGCACACTACAGATTTGAATATATTGCTGATCCCGTTGCCACGTTCACAAATACCAACTGTACACCTACCTCCATTAATACATTGCTTTCACTTTGGAGTCAATCATTATTCAGTCTAAACATCGAAAATATAAAGAGCACTTGCATTCATATTTGCTTCTGAACCAGATTTGAAAGTCAACACACTGTCCGGCATCGCCACTCATCTTCGAACAACAGGCGCAGACAGCGCAGGGGACTGAAATTTTCACTTTAGTTTATACGTAGGTATTTCACTGTTTATCCTCGTCGCCATTTGTAGAGTACGAGGTATTCGGAGTTCGTATGAATTAAGAATAACTTAAGTTTCGATAATATTCATGAACTCGCACTCCGTGTTTATTATTGTTCCTCCTCCTGTCATCCACCGAGCCTAACTGCCCCATCGTGCTTATGCCTACTATGATCTTTAGAATCTCCATTTCTATGCGTAGTGTTAGATCCTACAATACCCATCTAAAATCCGCTAGGACCACCTGAAACGCCTAGATCTACTGGTACCCCTCTGAAACCACATGGGACCTCCTTGAAACACCCCTGAAATCTCCGGTATCCCATGAAACTCCCTAAAACGCTCCTGAGACCCTTTGGAACTCGCCTGATACTAACTGAGACCACTTAAAGCGTCCCTCAAGCTACCAGAAAAGCCCCTGAAACCCCATCGGACCCCCTGGAAAGCCTTTGACAACCTCTGAAATGCCCCTGAGGCCTCCATCTACCTCTCTGAAACCCACTGGGGTCGCCTGAAACCTCTCTGAGATATCGTGGGAACTAGTGTTGAGTTTCGTTCGGTCTGTACAGCCTCTGACTAAAGTCGGTGCCGGTGTCTTAAAAAAAGGAAATGCTTTCAGTTATTTCTTTGAGGAGTACTTCAGCAGTTCTTCTAGGAATTTCTCTGGCGTTTTCTTTGAAAACCCGTTCGGGAATATTTTTCAATTTCTCAAGCAATTGTGCGGGGAGTGTAGAATTAGCAAACGTTAACATACACGTAAATAAAAACCAAAAAAAATCTTTTAAGTATCCTTCCGAAATTTCTTTCCAAATTTCATCAACAAATCCATTGAAATCTCTCTCCAATCTTCCTTTAGGAATTCCTTGGGCAACTCTCATGGGTAGTCCTTCAGCAATATCTTCGAATATTTCTTCGGCAACTTCAATGAAAACTGTCTTGGGATTTTTTTTTGGGAATTTCTCAGGTTTCTTTGGATTTACTCTGTGACAGATCCCTTTGGAAATTGATATGGTAATTTCTTTTTATTGTTTAAAGAGCCTGGAGGAACATCCATCTCTGCAACGATATGCCATTTCAATGTTCAGGTTCCTTCGACCATTCTTTTAGAAATCGCAACTCCTCTGTGATTACTGCTTAAATAAGTTTATTTTAAAATTCCTTCAGCGATTCGTATTGGAAAGTTCTCAAAGTATTTGTATGAGAAGTATCCAAAAGAATGATCGAATGAATTAAAAAAGAAATTCCCGTAAGAAATGAAAAATAATATTGCGAAAGAATTGTGGAAGAATTCCCAACTTTATTGCTTAGTAAACTTCCAAATTGATGGTGGATAGTATTTCTAGTTAAATTGCCAAGAAAATGCTCAAAATACTGGAAGATTACCTTATAATAAGGAATTAATAAGTGTATTGGAATTATTGAAGCAATTTGCATATAAGTCTTTTTAGAAATTCCCAAACAACTTTCCAAAGAATATGATGAAGGATTCCTTAAAGGAATTGCCAAAGCAGTTTTCGGAGGAATAATAAACTTACATAAATACAGAGGAATTACAGAAGGAATATCAATAAAATTGAGAATGTTTTGAGTACTCAACAATACTTACGGAGTTTCGCCCAAAATATTCCGCAGATTTCATCTAAAAATTTGCCTAAATTCGCCTGCTAATATTTTTATCGAAAAAGCTATTAGAAATTTCTCCGAAAACAATTTAAAAAATTCCATCATATATTTTCTAAAAATTTCTATTGCAATTCTGTCGAGAATTATCCAAAGGTACAACCTGAAATTCATATTTAGTTTCCTCCTGAAATTCTTGAAAAGAAATCCTCAGCAATTTCTCTAAAGTTGCAACGAAATGCCCAGAAAATGTTGCCGGAGATTCATGCAAAATGATCCAAAGATAGGTTGTAGAGTTTGTTTGGGGATTTCTTCAAGAATTTCTCAAGTAATTTATCCTAGGATTCATCCAGATTTTAGTTCCAAACTGACAACATGATATTTCCAGTTAATTCGGCCTTAGTTTCTCCGAAGATTTGTCCGACATTTTTAGACGTTCCTCCAAGGGTTCCGCCAGATTTTTTTTTTCAAAGGTTTCTTATGAAATTACATTGGGGTATTCTTTCAAGGAATGTTCCTGCATGTTAGCCGAATATTTATCCAAGGATTGAATTAAAAAGTCCCGAGAATTCTTTCAAATTATGTCCTTAAAACTTCTCCAAAGTATCCTCAAGAAATGCCTACGTTATTCAGATTTATTTCAAATATTTTTCTAACAATGTTTCTTTCTTGATTTCCTGCTGGAAATTATTTCAAGATTTTCTGGAGGACTAATAAGAGCAATAACTGCGAAAAAAAATGGTAGAGGACTTATATAGTCACAGCTGTAGAGACATGTCCTTTTGAGATTCCTTGGGAGTCCTCTTGAAGTTCTTCCAGGAATTCCTGCAATGATTCCTCAAGGACTTTTCTAGGAATTCCTCTTGCAATACACCCAGTAATCACTGTTGGGATTCTTTCAGGAATTTCTTCTATAATTTCTCCGAAAAATCTTACCGAAATCACAGACAAACAGACGTAACTCTTAGAGGAAATTCATCAAAAACTTTTGCACGGTGTCATTTTTATGAGCACACTGCCACCTGTTGGTAGAACCGCGCGCGACACTGTCGGCCATGATGGATTTCGATTTGACGTTTTGCTGACACGCACACTACTACACAAATTGCCTGTAACTTTCGTTTGCATCATTCAGCATCGTGTACACTGGCAAACGTCAAAGCGATCGAACACTAGCGAATCTGGTGGAATGATCGCGCAAATCAAATTAAATTTGAATTGATCGTTAAATGCATGTGCCAAGCCGTTTTGAAGAGTGTTACGTCTGTTTGTCTGTGTCGAAATTTTTCAATCAGAAATAACTACAATTATTGATCCTGAGAGTCCACCAGTACACGACTGTCGGGCTCTCTTGTACATCTGACACCGAACGAAGTACACGTATTTCTCCCAGTTCCAAAACGGTGACTTAAGCTTAAAAAATGAACTTTCCTTCCGATCAGTCTCGCGTTATATTCGCCTCGTGGTCCACCATCTGCTGTGAACTTTCCATTTGAGTATAAAACCCGTAATAAAAAAATGTCTAGAGGAATCCCAGTGGCTGTCCCGGAGAATTCTTGAATGAATCCGTACAGAAATGTCTGAAGGAATTCCAAGTGGAAGCAACCACAGGATAAATTTCTGCAGTAACCCATGGAGATACTCCGTGATGAGTCTCAAGAAAAACTCTGGGGAAATCTCAGTAGGCATTCCTAGAGGATTTTGGAAGATATCCTTGGATCTGAAAGTATCCTTGGAGAAAACACAAGAGGAATTATTGCGGTAGTTTTTGGATTTTATGAAGAAATTCTCGGAGAAATCTCAGGACGAATCATAGGAGAAATTCCTGAAGGAACTTTGTGTGAACTCTCTGGAAGAATCCCAGGAGAAATTCCTAGACTAGTCCTTGAAAGTATTTCTTCAGCAATCCCAGGAGGAATTTCTAGAGAACTCCTTTAAGAATGTCGGAGGTATTACTTCAGAGGCTTCTCCAAGGGTTCCTATACATATCCATTCAATGATTTTTCTCCAGATATTTTTTCTTTGGATTTCTCCAGCTATTTTTTCAAGGATTCCTTTGAAATTTTCTCTTAAAGTATCAGCAGATATTCGTACTAGCATATATCCCTGAACTCTTGTAGAGATTTCTCAAGTATTTTCAGCTAGGATTACGCCAATAATTGCTCGTGGGAGTTCTCCAAGAATTCCTGGAGAAATCCCAGCAGCAATTGCCTGTGGAATCCCAGCAATACTTCCTGGTGGATTCTACCATACATTCGTGAATAAACCACAGCAGGAATCACAGCAGGAATTTGGAAGAATTCCAGACATGGTTTCCTCCAGATATTTTTCCAAGTATTTCTCCAAGAACTCTTCACTTTTTGAATTCTTGAGATGCAGGCTCTGCTCCACTCAGAGCGTTATTCTAGTAATAAAAAAACAGAAGAAGGTTCATTTCATCACTAAGAACATCCTTGTAGAACACACGAAAATTCCCAATAATCCCAAAGAAAGTTATTATGAAAATGCATACTTTTTAGGGGGTCATCCACAAAAAACGACACATAACTCTTAAAATTGAGCAAATAATGTAATAGTTTGCTTGGCAAACTTTCCAACAATACATTTTTCGACAACTTTGCGGAAGACATCAATACTCTGTTTTCATTTATATAAAAAAGTGAATTTCAAGTTAGGATTTCGAAAATGAGATTAAACACAAAGTTGACAGTTCTAAAATAAAGAGTGGAATAAACAGAATAAAGTATTCCAAGACATCACAAGGCTTATACTTGAGGCCGCTATAAATGGATTATGGAGGTAAACCCCAATGTGCAGTATGTAGCAGGTTTTTCTGACGATTATGTCCGGTAATTACTAAACAGTTCAAAACTGTTTATTAACAATGTTCGATTGTGAAGGTGTAAGTCTTAATGGAAGTAGAGTGCATTTAATTGCGAATCATAATAGAAAACACGCTTTGTACCGAAAAACAGCCTTTTCACAAGAATCTAACCTAGTGACCCTCCGGATTAACTCTGGCCAAAGGACAATTCCAACGTTATCTGTTCAATAGCTAGTACCTGAAATAGCTACCCAAGTAAGTTACTTGAAGTAACATTTTAATGACCAATCACTCTTGTAGCTGGTTTGACAACCGTCGTAAAACCTCATACCTTTTATTTCGGTCTTATGATGATTCTAAGAACCTCTTCTAGTCTATTTGACATAAAACTGTTACTTGGGTAGTTCTTT
>NC_085136.1:13113502-13141466 GCF_035046485.1 Aedes albopictus
AGGTGTATCATCGTTTTCGATAGAATGCAACTGCAAACTGCAAAATAAATTGGCCGAAGATATGAACAATTTGATTTATCACAATCATAAGACCATCGGCGGAGCCAGATTTTTCTTTTTTTATTACTCACTCTTCTAAATATACACGAGAAAGAGCGAGAGGAAGCAATCTGCCTCATTTTCTATCTTTTTCATTCTCGTGTATGTTTAGGAGACTGAGTAAGAAAAGAGAAAATGCTGGCTCCGTCAATGCATGAGACATCTTAATACGTAAACTACGTCTAATAAGGAATGATAAATTGAAAATTTTGCTCTATTGAGCGATTCTCAAAAACTTCACAATTATTGATAAAAATATGTAACTTGTTTCATTTTAAATATGTCATACGGATTTTGAACAGCAAATTATAACAAATTTGGGAAAAATGAACGCATGTTTTGTCAAGCCAACCACGTGAGAGTATGGCATACAGCGGTTACTACACACTTAATTTTGAAAACCGTGTTCGGTAAATTGTTGACGAAAATAGAACAGCTGAATACAGCTATAACGGATTGTTTACCTTTTGCTCCCGTTTTTGACAGTTGATGTACTGAGATTCAGTAAAATCGATTACCGAAGCTACCGAAAAAGCTCTGCTGTTCTGTTTTCGTCAAAAAAGTACCGAACAGGCAATTCAGGATTGAGTGTGTATGATGACTTTTTCTAAGTATTTTACGGTATACGGTAATATATAATACACTACGAGAAATAAGTATAAAGTCTGTCTTCCAAACATGTTTAGGAATCAAACTCTCCTTTTCTAGCCAATTCGATTGTTATGAAATTTTGGCTGCAACCTGCAATCAAACGTTTACATCGTCTTTTCAGAATCAAATAAGTATCAAGACGCTATATCCATACAAAAACTATCTTTATACACGCAGAAAAATAAATTGTAAACACAATTAATTTCTAGTTCAAATCAACCGATTTTTCAGTTTACTATAGCGACAAACTGATTTCTAGTTTAAATTGAACTGTTCAATTGTTTGATAATACAAATATTTTCATTTGTCGAAATTTTTGACAGTTTGTTAAAACAAACAGAGATATGGTATTTTCAACATGAAATAATGGATTGATTCAAACGACTGCACTTTTGCCACAAACAAACCCGGAATGTGATTGTGTTGGTGACGGCAGCAACTGTGGCAGCTCGGAAATCTATTTTTAGACCGTCGGTAAGTGGATGGGGAGGAGAACGACTGAAAAAAGACAAAAAAGGCGAAACCGATCAACTTTTTTGTGGATGCTGTCATGAGTACCTGCGCGTTATCCATCACGGCCAAAGCTGCACTTGGAAGTTGGCGTGATGGATTTGCTACACCTTCTTCGTTGTGGCGATGTTGGGGTAAGCATTTTATAGCTGTGTGAGTGCTTTCGGACCATGTTTATGGTTTTTATTTTGTTAAAACATATGAAATGTTTGACATTATATGAAATGATGGTAATCGGTTGTTTTTACCGATAAACTCTAAATGAAAACATTTAAATATAACTTTGGAATAAGTGAATTCTCAGTTTGAAAATCAGCCATGCGTTTTATTGTTTTAAACAAGCGCCATTTTTCTGCGTGTACAACAGAGAACAGGCATCCAGGATAGAACAAATTTCATTCAGAAAGTTGTGTAAGGGTTTGAATCCTTACTTGAGTAAGGATGCAAACCAATACACGATATTGTCAGTCAGTGGTGAATTGAAACATTTCAAATGGTGAATTATATTAGTATGAGAAACTAATCGATTACAGCGCCACGATGTTGCGACTTGTGTTGCCGATGAAATATTCCTCACACAAAATTCGGATTGGACTTAAATGTCTGTTCTCTGTGTTTATACTTATTTGAATCTGAAAAGACGATGTAAGCGTTTGAATGGATGATGATTTATATTATACTAGCCAAAATTCTAGTTATTTTAAGGTTGCAGCCAAAATTTCATAACAATCCTAGAGATTTTGATTCTGAAACATGATTATTTTGTATGAAAAACGGCTCTGTCTTTTTACTTATTTCTCGCAGTGTATACTATAACTGTCTCGTTAAACCACAGAGAACAGACATCCAGGCTAGAACGAATTTCATTCAGAAAGTTGTGTAAGGATTTGAATCTTCACTTGAGTAAGGTTGCAAACCAATACACGATGAAAACACTAACGCCGCCAAACACCATATTGCTACAGTCAGTGGTGAATTGAAACATTTGAAGTGGTGAATTGAATTAGTATGGGAAATTAACCGATTGCAGCGCCACGATGTTGCCACTTATGTTGCCGATTTCAAATGGCCGTTAAATTCCTTACACAGTTTCGGAACTGGACTTGGATGTCTGTTCTCTGTGGTTAAACATCGTACTGCCTGCTTACTGTGTTTTTTAATAGCTCCATAGAGAAGCGCCCCGCAAATTCATCTGTATGGGAGCCACCTTTCCAGAGATGGTAGGGGTCTCAGATTATGCCAAGAACGTTCTCGTCCCAAAAAAAAACTTCCGTCTAATTTTCAAACCAAGCGGTTCAAAAGTTTCCGAATCCATGAGGGTCATATAGACAGACAGGCAGAAATTCAGTTTTATAGGTTTATAGATTTTAGATATATCCATATGAAAATATGGAGGGGTTTCGATCAGATTAAGGGACTTTCAGGGAGGGGAGTGCTGCTGATATTTCAGAGAAAAATTCTGATTCGCTTCTGAATGGACTTCCATCAGTGAAAAAGTTACGAGATCTGGGGAAAGATCTTTTAGAAAAGAAAACTTTAATGGGACTCTGTGGTAATTTTAGGGGAAATTCAATGGTGACTCCAGAGAGGATTTTATAGGCGTTCACAAAGAAACGCGAACGGCCACGAAATGGGATGAACACTCGACGAGAGCAGTCATTTCTAGGGTCTGGGTTCCTAGGTATAAGATAACATGCAAATCTAAATGTAATTTAAAAAAGATGGGATAGATTCGTGCTCCGTGATTGGCCCTATTGATTCAGTTGCACAAAGAATCAACATATTACAGCGTGGCTGCGGATTCAGCCGATAGAATCGCTCACCTCACCCAGAGAAAGCAGTGGACCATAGATGACACCTGAAGGAATATAGATGAGCAAAAGAACGCCAAAGCCACGATAGAGCGAGCAAAAACACGAGGTGCCAAAGCCGTAGCCCGTCGGCGACATACCCCAACTAACAATTATTGTGGATGCGACTTGATGCTGAGTTACAGTGTTGTACATATGGACGGAAGCAGTCTCATGTGAATAGGAAACATGGGACAGTCTCATGTGAATAGCAAACATGGGACTGTTATGCGAATAGGGGCAGTGCTGGTTTGTGGATTTGTCAGTACATAGCAACTACCAAGGCAAAATATTAGTTAATTTTGAAGACGAAAAGTTGCATTTTTTTATGTAAAGGGTGAGTCGATAATTATTGTGCCATTTTCAAACTAACGTAACTTTTTTCTTACTTCACCAAAATCAACCAAATTTTGCACAGTTTCTCATCATAGTCTATTGTTTACATATAATGAATTGAGAAGTTATCAGTGAGATTCCGGTCGATGTAGAATAAATTTAGTTAATAGTTCTAAAAAAGATGTTGTACAATCACATGCTAAAATCGAAAATCATGGTATCGCGCCTTGGAACAATTAATGATTATACATTATCGGATCATCTTAATGATCGTCAATAGGCTTCAAGAACGGTTGTCAGTGAACCATAAGCTTGGAGCTGGATGAAAACCAGACACGATGCGCATAAACTAACCAGAGAGCTTCAATTATTTGTTTCAAGTGGAGCCTGAACATGTCCACATGGAGGGCGTTAATTGAAAATGTCGTGAATTTCACTAAAAAAAAGTTGAAATACATACATATGCTAAACAACTGTGAAAATTTGGTTTCATTTCGTTAACTGTAGACAATTTGCGAATCAGTTGAAGGTAGGGTGGCACAATAATTAACGACTCACCCTTTAAAACAAACGATTTTCTCCTCATCTCACCTAGCGCCTCTATAATTGGGGGTCAACCGAATTCTTTTATAGGCCAATATTGGTCTAACAAAAGTTGTGTAAACCCATTTGATATACTTGGGTTTTGGACCTCAAGTTGTACTAAAGGTAACGCCGGCATTGCCCGAAGGCCATACAAGCTTTTTTGATTCTGAACTCAATGTGAGGTGTCCAAGAAAGCTTGGAATCAAGAATAACTCCAACTGAGTCCTGAAACGCAAAGTTTGCGAAGTAACATTCAAGTGTTCAAAAAAGATATAGCGATGGAGAGATACTTTATCTGACACATGCCAATTGCTCATCTCGTGACTAATTATGCTAGAGCGAAGAGCGTTATGTTTAACACTTCCACTTATACCATGAAGATTGGACGGTCTATGTTAAATAATCCAAGAGCTGTGCTACTTAAACATCCCATCAAACTGCAGCCTCTCAAGTTAATGTCTGAGCTGCCCCAGAGGATATAGTGAGCATTAGCATCACTGCCAACAATTAGCGGAAGGCCTTTTGAAGTGCAATATGCGATGACTTGTTTGAAAGCATCCTTAGAGGATGGTTCATCATGCGATAAATAAACCCAACAATAGACGTATTTCCTATTGAGGTTTCCAACAGATACATCAATGTAATAACAGAGATGTATACATCTCTGTTAGTTGGTTCACAGATGAGTGTAGCAACAATTGCGTTGATGGCAAGCACACAGGCTCGAGGCATGACACGCGAGTTTGCCATTTCCTTGTTACTGAAAATAGAAAACTCCGGGTTCACAAGTTTTCCTACCTGTTCTTTTATGCTGAAGATTGATCTGAGTTATTCTAACCATAACCACTACCAAAATTAGGCAAGATAAAATTCTTTACAATCACCACACAAAAAAAGAACAGCAACAATAAAACCAGATCGGTATCGATTGGGGCACGCCAAAGGCGAGGGTACACAGAATATACTGTGTAAATCGTATGATGCGAAATAATATAGCTAGAAACTTAAACTAATCAATGGCATCTTCATACACCCCAAACCATTCATTCCTAGGCACGGTAAGCTTATAGCCGTACAACACTATGAATTAGGGGTCGCCAGACTTGTGGACTGTTACCATTAGAACAGGCAATCCGTAGAGCTACAATAAGCGTCTACCTAATCCAGTTGAATCAACCACTATTGAAACTACACTGAAAGGCGGCTTGAAATAATGACAAGCATAAAAATGCTTTTAAATTTACCATGGCAAAACATGATCATCGACCCACTAACACTTCTTGTATGCGTTTTGTTTCTTCTCACATCAACCGGTTCGATGTCAAGGTTCAGAATAGTAATTTTCACCGCAAGCCGCCGTTCAGTGTACATAACTATCTAGGCTGATCGATATTTGTACCTATGTTCATGGTCATCGCTTAAACCAGAATCGGATTGAAACAATCGTTTCCCTTCCTTCCAACTTCCAAAGCATAGTGTCGCCTACAAGTTATACAACCAAGCGAACTGTGCCACATCATCTTCAAAGTAATCTCCGCATATAAATGTGCAAATGCAGAGGCTTCAACGTGCTGAACTGTATGATGAAGTAACAGGCGCCATTATTGTCTAAAAATATGTAGAAGATCGTCAACAATTCTCGCGTTGAGTACACTAGTTCCGCATTTTTGAACTTGGTAAGTTGATGATCGTTTTTGGTGTAGAATCATGCCCTGAATTCGAAAACGCGAAGGAAAAAAATACAGTAGAGCGGAAATTTTTTCGACTTTCCATACAAGGTTGATGATTTGAAATCGATTTTTGTTCTATTTTTAAGCAATGTCGCTCACTTCAAACATCTCAGTCTCCGTAATCAATGCTCCGATTTAGCTAAATTTTTTACTGTAACTCGCCTACATATGATATGTCAAATAAACGTTGAGAAAGAATTTTTAAACTGTTTCTTTCTCATTGAAAAAAATACATTTCTTCATATATTTTTGGAAATTTTGCTAAAATTTAAGGAGATCGTCCCAAAACTCGCAAATATCTTGAATTTCATCAATCTGTCGCAAAACATGTATTCAGATGATCGAATGGTATTATATTCAGCTTTTAATTTATGGAAAAAGATTTAAAATTGGTTAAACAAAACGCAAGATATTTGAATTTTATTAAATTCTATATTTTAAAAAGTTGTAAAACTCGATATTGAGCTAAAACTCAAAAACTGTTCTACTTTGATTTTTTTGAAGCACGGATTCGAAATCAGCGCTAAGTGATGCTTCAAAAATTTTGATCGTTGACAGTAGTTTACGACTTTCGTTTTATTTTGTAAACTAGTGGTATCAGGCGTATCTACAATGATCGATTTCTCTTTATCGATTTTCTCTGCAGATTATTCCGGGAAATACGACCAATATTCGGATGATCTCTCGGTGTGTTTCAGTAAAGGACGACTATAACTTGCATCTAAAACTACAAAAACAACCGAAAATGATTTGCTGGCCAAGTTATTAACCAAAGAGAAGATCGATGAAGAGAAATCAATCATTGACATCATTTCTACTGATAATGTGGTTTAGCAGTTAGCACCCAATCACATACATACTTGTTATGTATTATGAAACAATCTTGCTTACAGGTTATCCGTTCCCATCTGCGTGCTGTGAACAAAATTGATTATAGTTTCGAACTAATTAGCAATCTCATTACAGACACCTCATCCAACCCATAAAAGAGGAATGTTCAACTGCCCTGAAGGCAAAACCGGGAATAATAAATTATCAGACGATCATAGTAAGCTAACCTTTACCCTTTCAGGAAACCTAAGCGCGATGAAGACACACCTTCTTCTTACCTACCTTCTCGATTGTTGGCAGCACGTGATGAACATAATGCAAGACGATCTTATAATATACCGGTTGTTCGGCATCAATCGACAACTACCCCACACGTTTCCTATGCAAAAACGATTAAATACATATTATCAGCTTTATTCGAAAATCTCCCCACAACTGCCTCTCAACAGGTAACAACAGTCACACTTAATCGTACTTAAGCGAAAGCAGGTCGGCCAGTTTGCCGGCGAGAATGTTCTCCAGATGCGACCCGTCCCAGTAGCACCGGCCACACCCATCACATATGTAGAACACATCCACATTGGCAATCACAGAATCGCTCACGTAGCCGATATCGATGGGAACGCCGGCATCCGTCCGGCCGGCCTTGTGATGGCGTTCCTCGAGGGTGTCCAAGATCCAACTACGATCGAGCTTCATACGACGGTCGTCCGAGGGGAGGGGGTCCTTTCGGTGCATTTCCAGATAGTTGGCCGGCATGGGGGCACCGGCTTTCAGCCGGTAGACATCCTCCGGGGTTGCCGACAGGAAGCGACCGCAGTTGCACAGCTGACACCGGCTGAAGATGTTCTCCTGGCGGACGACGATCTTGTAGTAGCGCAGTACCTCCAACAGCTGGTCCTCGACGCGGTCGTTACTCACGTTGTAGCAGTTACCCGGCGGCAGGTATTCGCAGTACTTGAGGGATGATAATAAGGTGTTTTAGATTTAGAAATGATGGTCAGTATAAATAGGTACTTTGGGACGAACATAGTAATTCCTCCAGGCATTTATAAGTAAGTCGTTACGGTGTTTATGCAAGATTTACTCCAATAATTCTTTATACTCTTTCATGGTTATTCATGGTTCCTTTTACAACATTTTTTGCAAGTTTTTCCTCAATGGTTGCTCTATATAAATCTGGGTGGAACAACTACTGGCATATTCCAGAAATTACTTCAAAGATTCATAAAGAAACTTATTCCAGGGATCCTCAAGAAAGATTTGACTTATTTGTCTTTGAAACCTGTCAGGCAGACAAGAAGATTCTCACAGGAATACAGGGACCTCTGACCATTTTCAAGTGAAGAAATTAGCATTACTATAAAATTCACATAAATAAAAATCTAGGAGTATAGAAAATTCTTCCAAAATGTCTGACGATATGTACATTAAAGAAATTTCTTGACAGATCCTTACATTCTTTAATACTCCGGGCACAGACAAACAGACGTCTCACACTACTCACTTCCCATCGTCCCTTTTTAACGGACACATATTTTTCATGTGATGCCGGGGTCCGTGGCGCAATTGGTCACACTTTTGCTTCAGAGGCAGACGGTCATGGGTTCGATCCCTGCCCCGGCACTTTCATCAGTTGCTGTTTCGCCCTGAGAGCAACTGACACTGACCCTCTTCCGACCCCATGGCTCAAACGGACCCGGATACTTGGACATCGGTGAACGGCAACTCATAATGGACCCTCAATCGGATTGGAAAAAAGGAACAACCAACAGTCATACATCATCATCCTCGTGCTCATCATTCTACCATGGACAGGGTAGAAAGTGAAAGCAGCGCAACGGCAACCAGCTCGATATAGTAGAATTAGAATAGAATACATTTAGGCGCTGTACAAAGTGTAAGTACAGCTTCCAATTGGAATCGCACACTCAGTGCCCTAGGGGACAAGAGCTGTAAATTAAGTTAAGTGATTGAAGAATAATAATTATAATGTTCTGTAGCTCGCACATCGCTCGCTCACGGCACTCGCACCGTTTTTGTTCCTGTCTGACGCTTGCTCACTACCGCCATTTTTTTAGTGGGTTTGCGAAATGCAGCATTTCCAAGTACAAGTACCGGAAGATTCGCAGATGGAATTCCTGGCAGGTGCTTAAAAGGAACTCCTGGAGATTTTCAGAAGGAGCTCCTGTAGGATTCCTAGAAAAAAAAAAAAACTTCCCAGAAGGATCTCTTGGAGGAAACACAGTAAGAAATCCTGTAAGAATTCCAACGACAATTATAAAGAGTTCTAGAGCTCTTGGGAGGATTCAAGATCGAAGTTCCAGAAGGAACTCCAGCACGAATTCTAAAAAACCTCCCTGTAATCCCATTATGATCTCCTATAGGAATACCACATGGAATTTAAGGAGGGATTTCAGAAAACAATCTTGAAATAAATTGTGTAGGAAATTCTGAAGAAAACTTCGGACGAACTTCTGCAGGAATTGCAGAGGGAGCATCTTGGTGAATACCAAAAGCATCTCTTGGAAAAATTTCAAGAGGATCTCTTGGATCCAAGAGATAACCAAGTGGAAGAATCTCAAAACATGCTTATGGATGAATTCCTTCCTGAAGCAATGAGATATCAAAAACGCACTCCATGTGTCATTCTGGAAAGCGTCGTTCCATGCAATGGAGTCATATGCGTCACTCTTGCATTCAACGAAAATAGACAAATATATGAATTTTAGATTGTGAAAGTTCCCCGGAGTCCCTAAACTGTGGTGAAATCCTTTTGTCGACGATATATAGTTAGAAAATGTGAATTTGATAGTATTCTCATTCACAATAATTATTGTTTAGGAATGCGTTTTCTAGTGAAACTTCCAGTTCATATTGAAATGTTGCAACACATTTTACCAAAGAAAAGCATTCCGCTATCACCGTTCCGTTTTTGTCAACTGAAAATGGCGGCTCGTGTAGACAAAAACGGAACATATCTGTGCCCGTTGTTCTCAGGATCGGCAGTCTGTGGCTGAGGGCCCATAGTTGATCTCGTTCAAACTGAAATCCTTATTGTAGTTGGTAGTCTATTATCTACTATCTGAGGTCGCTTTCGTCTTCTAGTGACGTGAAGAACAAACTTCGCTTCTGCCAATGACTTGGCATGCATGGTATGAAACATTTGCTGAAAGTGCTGTTTGTTGATACCTTGTCAAACTGATCAGCAAAGGCCTTCACGACCGCCCCTGCATCAATGGTGATACGATGATACTGTGATGCTTATGATTTTTTTTCGCATGACTATGTTTACCACTGCTCTGAAAGCTTGTGGTCTCAGGAATCTCTGCTGTGAAATCAGCTCAAGCACTTCCTTTCCCAGGATGACCTTCCTGACAGGTCTGGCTAGAGGTATCGTGCCTACGTAGGGCACTTAGGTACTTATGCTTAGGTTTAAAAGCCCGGTAGACCTCGGTTTTCCATCCTGGGACTCTTTTTAGCTCACCAGTACCTCCTTCCTTTGGGATATGATGATCAGGGCTAAAGTACCACACGGAAAGAGTCAGTACGCCGTGAACGCCGGAGAGTCGGCGACGGATATCTCGAGAGAAACCGTTCCAATCTGCTTTCTCAATACTCGACGCAGAAGACCGGGGCTCTATGGCCTGCGACAAGAGAATAGGGGTGATCATTACCATGAAGATCGTCGTGAACAGTGTTGGTAAAAACTCAAATTCTCAAATCTCATGGTTGAGTTGATTCACGCGCGATTCTTGACTCGCCAAACTCACCGCCAAAAAAATCATGCATGAGTTGACTCGTTATTTTATTCATTCCTTAATTTCTAGGTAGTCTTTTTATTTACAACGAAGTTTTTAGGATTGTATGACAGAACAAGACCAAATCTTGCATTCATCAACAAAGAATGTCGTTTAAATTGATTTGGATTCGTTTTACAAGCAAACGAGATTTCGGCGCTTGACTCATGAGAACGAGATTTTGCATGAAAATCTCGCGTGTGAGAAAACGATTCAGAATCGCGCGCGAGTTTGCTCACGCAGGAGCGGTTCATGAGTGAGCTTTGAGTGTGAGTTTACCAACACTGGTCGTGAACCGACTGGCTACATCCCAAGAGGCAATGGAAAGATCAACCATAGATTGGACCCCAGTGATAGGGCCCAGTCTAGTCAGCCTTCCATCATGCAGTATTGAACAACCTAGTATATTTCAGTAACTGACGTAGCCGCTCGCATCTTACATCAACCTTATGCGATTCCTAATACCTATGAATGATGCGCGTTTAAGTCTCTTACAAATATTGCGGATTTTTAGAAAAATTTCCACTCTGCGGTAGCCGCCGAGTTCTACCGCAGCTGTCAAAGTCCTACCGCAGGCTTGAAAATCATCCTATCATTGAAACTGAAGGCCAAATCAAAGCATGCTTGCAAGGTAAATTGAACTGAAAACCAACAACAAACAATGATCATCGGCGTCGTATCCAAGGCTATCCAAGGCATCGCTAGGGCTCGCTAAGGTGGATCGATGATACCTCAGTGAAAATCAGTAGTCTGACAGCTGCGGTAGCTTTTCGTTCTACCGTAAAACGGAAAGTTTTCTCTAAATTAGCAATATGCCCGTGCGTTTTTCAAGCGAGGGTCCATTCCCAGTTAGCGGTTGAATTCTAGCCATGGTGTTCACTCTATCCGGTAACAGCTACGCTCCCGCAATCCGATCTCAAAACCAAGAGAGGGTCGGTGTTCTCTAGGGACCGTTTCGCTATCGGTGAGCTTCCGCTTACGTCTCGTTAAGAGGGGGTCACTTTTAGTTTCGATAGCGGCTCCACCAGCTTTCTCAAGCTACCCAGAAATCTGGTGCATTGCTTTTCGAGGCGAGCGATGATCTCTAGAGCTGAAAAGTACTTCCGACAAGATTTTTCGAATTAACGCTTCTTGAGATAGAAACATGCCAAACGCGAAGTGGGTGTATTCGTCGATAAACGGCACAAAGTGCTGATACCTGTAGTGTCGCTCTTATCTATCTATATATATAAAAATGAATTTCTGTCTGTCTGTCTGTCTGACCGCTATGGATTCGGAAACTACTGGACCGATCGGTGTGAAATTTTGTATGTGGGTATTTATGGGGCCGGGGAAGGTTCTTAGCTTGGTGCGGGACCTCTCCGGTCTCTAAAACGGGGGGCTCCCATACAGATGACTTTGCCGAGGACGTCCCAATGAGCTGCATGTCAAAAAACAGAGTAGGCAGGCAGTACGACGTTTACCAGGATCATGTCAAAATTTGCATCTTTTAGCAACGAACATCGATCTCGGAGCCAAAAACGATATCATTGCAGGACTGCAAGTGTTCAAAAACTCCAAAAAGAGGCACAGGAGTATGTGAAGGTGAACTGAACACTGGACAGGCTGTCATTGACAGTAAGTAAAATGCTTAGATTGACATTAACGTACCGTGATAGGATGTTTCTTTTCGAAAGGGTAACATATGAAACACTGTTGACGTGAATGGCAGGATCTGCAGGACACTCATTCGAGGTATAAAGATGAAGACCCAAACCGTGGAAGGAGATCATACGAAGATCCTGATCTATGGCAAGTGAAGATGATAGAGGATCCAATCTTCAACACGACTGACGTTCGTGATCAAGCAAGTTCCTATGCTGATGAAGCTTTTTGATAATGCCACGTAATAATAAAACAACTAAGCATATACTCTTTCTTTTTCGTTAAAGTCATATAAATAGTCATTACCAACACACAACGCACGTTGATTAGTTTTCTCAAAAAACATGCGGTTGTCTTATTGAGGGCAGTTGAAATTTTTGTACTCATTTAAATACATACAGTATCCAGCCGGGTACAGGATTTAAGGTCAATTGGTATATAATTGACTGAGTTCTATGCGAAAATTGCCCAAAATAGGATCCCTGTTTAAATAGTCCCACACATTTCTATAATCACTCACAGTTGCACTGGCCTTTTAATCACTTTTTGCAGCAAATTTTCATTAATTTTAGGAAATAACATATTTACCCTATCAAATGAAGTAACCCAATAGCAAATAAGTAATGTATTAGATGATTTTGTAAAGTATACTTTTGGAATGCTTACGAACTAATCAGAGGTGATAAGAAGAATTCACACTTATTCCTAACTTCCTATCTACATTGAAACTCAATAACAAATTTTTAAGACAGTTTCTGTGTACCAAGAACAGACGGTTCCAAATATCTCCCTTCCCCGTCATATGCTATTTCATTACCGCTCATTTCTACAGCCATATTACATAATCGGTAGGAAAACCACAGTTACAGTGATACTTGACCCTTTCACTTCTGTGATAATTTCCTACTGTATTTACACAAGAAACGTGAAGGGTCCGATGCTCAACATAAAATACAAAACAAAAACCAATATTTTGTAACCAAACGGTTACAAAACAGTAAAAAAAAGCAAAAGGAATTAAATTTGGCATATGGTGATTTTGAAGGCTGGAAATGTCAAAAATATTGTGAGTTGCCTTCAATCTATTAAAAGGCAAAATTAGGCCGAACGTCATGCAGCCGAATGAACAATATCCCGAATGGACATTAGGCAGAATGGTCATTGAACCAAAATGCCATCAGGCAAAATGATCATCATTCCCGCATTGCCACACAGGTGTACTTCCTGATACTTATGCTGCTCATTCCATCTGAGATTTTTCCATCTTTTAAAAATAGGTAATTCTTTCGTATTACTCTACTATGAAGGAATGGGCATTCATGAAAAAAAAAGATCGACAAAAGATTAAATTAATTCAGAGAATAAAACACAAACTGTGTGTTTTCAGGTAAACCGCATGTACTGATAGAAGTTTGAACTTATTCTTAGTCAAAATGTGGAGGTTGGTGACGACCATAAATGTTTCTCTGATGGTGAGTGAAGGTAAAGGCTCTCTTACAGATAAAACATGACTCATAACAATAAACAAGCAAATAAAAAAAATTGGCATGTGGATGATTTTAAAGATAAGGAACGTTTCAAAAGTTGAGGGTCTGCGACCCCTCCTTTATCTGGGAGCAGCACCTCACCACCCTAATAAGACAAAATTGTCTGCATTATACATATGTGCAAAACAAACTAAATTTGGAATGTGGACATTTTTGAAGGCATAAAATGTCTGTGATATTGTGAAACCTTACAGAGGGTAGAGGAGGTTCTCATACAAATGAAATATATTTTTTTGCATAACTAGGAAAATGTGTACGGCCGACAGTTAACAGGCTGAAGTTCATAGAGTCGAATGAAGAATAGCTCGAATGGGCATCAGGCCGAATGTTCATTGAATCCACAGGCATAATGATCACCATGCCATCTTTGTCACACAGGTTGGACTTCCAGCTGCTTATAATGCTCACTCCATCACAAGTTTTTCCTTATTTTAGTAATAGGCTATTCTTTCAAGTCCCGCTTTCTTTACGGACGAACTGCTAAAATTTACTGCATATCCAAATGTTTCCTTCTTTTTATCGAAGGTTTTTCTTTCGAGTGGCACTGTTGAGTAAGTTTATGGTAGTTGAACTGTTACGGTCATATACGATTTGTCCCTTTAAGTCACATTGATAAAAAAATGATTAGCAATCAAACCACCAAACGGCATTCTTATTCTGAGATTTTTCCTTCTTTTAAAATAGACTGTTCTTTTGCACTGTTATGAATGAATGGGCCTTCACATAAAAAATCAGCCAAAACGGATGGGGAAAAATGTAGCAAATGGAAGATAACGTGTCTCTGGGGCCGGCATTCCAATATGTATACAAATTAATTTACATACCCTTTGATACCATACATCTAATTCATTAATGAAATGATCAACACGATTTTTGAACAATTTAATTTGTCCCTATGGTGGTTATGTGCATATGCAGAACAAGTTCATAAAATAAACAAAAAACTGAGACTTAGTGCATGAGTAAAACTTAAAATGGGCAATACAAGGTTTGCCGGGTCAGCTAGTTCCTAATATAGCTTGAATGTGTAAAAACCTTGAGATGATTGTACCTTCAAATACAAATACCTTGGAGTGTTGCATTATGTGTACATTGTAGAGTTGGTGTGCAGAATTGGAATAAAGGATCAATTGTATTTCGTCGCGCGACCAAGGCACATGTGTTCTGGTGTTCTATCCGAAGTCCGATACAACATTTGGCGTACGAGGAAAAGTCGGAAAGCGCGGAACCTGTCGGAAATTGTGTAATTACTTATTGGAAGGGAAAGTTTCAGTGGCAGAATCGGTGGTAAGATTTAAGAGAAGTGTTTGCACCTTTTGTTTCTTCGATTGCTAGGGATGTGCGGGTAAAACTTGTGAAAAATTGTGTATTTCGTTTACTGATTTGGAGGCATTGGCGAGTGTTCCATGCGATGGAAAAAATGGTGGCAGCGGGTTGAAACGAAGAGTGGTTTCTGGGATTTTTTTATTACCTCAGATAAGGGTGAAAAAGTGATTTGAATTGATTACGAATTGGGGAAAATCATGGAAAGTTAAAAGTAAAACCAGTAGGGGTACCTCGTGGTGATACAGTGATGTAGATACAGCGTGGAAAATGTAAAATGGCCGACTTTAGAAGAAAGAGTTGTTTTTGTGTGTTTGTGTGTGATGAAGAAAACCAAACCGCAGCATACGAGAGGAACCAGAGATGCCATACTTAAGTGAGAAACGAAAACGGATATTGGGGTTGTAGTTGTGAGATAGCAAGAGGTATTATGAATGGAGTTTTGGTGGTGGTGTAAAGATTGAAGAAAGTAAGAGTATTGGAAACGAAATGATGTAAGTGGTTGTGATACCGGAATTCTTGTGGACAGCCAGCGAGACTATCAGCCTTCGGCCGGGTGCTGCTAGCAAAAGCGACAGACATTTTTCTCGCCCTTTCTCACCATCGAATACTGTAAGTAGTTATCATTATTATTTTTAAACCATTTATCCGGACTGGTTTATATGATTGATACGATTCTCGTGAAAGCTTGATTGCATATGTGAATTATTTGCTTGAAAATTTATAAGAAATGGGTTCTCGGCAGTATTGTTTCGTTTGCTTATGTTATGGCTTACAAATATTTACGGATAATATTAGTGATCAGGTAGATTAATTTTTTTGAACTCGAGTAATGGGAGAAATGAAGTCGAGTACATACTAATGGAATGTTTTGAAATTAAACAAGTCGATTCCAAATGGAAAGCTTATGAATTGTGAAAATAGGGAACACTGGATTCACAATGGGGAGTTTATGAAATGTGAATTGAGTCGAGCACTGGATTCACAACAGAAGTTTAGGAAGTGTGAAATGAGTCGAGCACTGGATTCACAAGGGGGAGTTTTGAAGCGTGAATTGAGTCGAGCACTGGATTCACAACAGAAGTTTAGGAAGTGTGAAATGAGTCGAGCACTGGATTCACAAGGGGGAGTTTATGAAATGTGAAATGAGTCGAGCACTGGATTCACAATGGTGAGTTTATGAAGTGTGAAATTAGTCGAGCACTGGATTCACAAGGGGAAATTTGGGAACAGTGAAATGAGTCGAGCACTGGATTCACAATAGAGCGCTTATAAAGTGTGAAAATAGTCGAGCACTGGATTCACAATAGAAGTTAAGTAAATCAAACGAAATGATTCGAGTACAAAATTCTGTCTTAGAAAGACAGGATTTTGAGTATTAGTAACTGATAAGAAATGGAATAAAGTGGGGAGATTTTTTTTTAACAAGCACTTGCAGGAAAAATCCAAAATGCGAAAGGAGTCGTGAACTGAACTTGCGTATGGAACTAGATAATAGAAAGGCTATTCATGAACTTCCGAGTGCTGTTAACGAATGCTGGAATTTATCATATTTTAGCCGATTTTAAGTAAACCAAGCATTTTGTATTATACTAAAAGCCTTTCGAAGAAACAACACGTGTTATTTTTATTGAAGGGTAGAAAATGAATTTTCATTTTGTTTTCTTTAGAAAATGGATTCATTGAGACCCGTCAGACCTTTTGATTCGAAAGTTGACCAGTCCCAGCTGGCATTGGAGTGGAGTCGTTGGAAACGTAGTCTTGAATACTATTTGGAAGCAAGTGGAATAGTCGGCCAGCGTCAAAAGCGAAATCAGTTGCTTTTCTTGGGAGGATCTGATTTACAAGACATTTTTGACAACCTTCCAGGAGTAAATGAGGTTCCTCACGTAGCAATTGATCCGCCATTTTATGACATCGCTATCGAGAAACTGGATGCTCATTTCCAACCCACTCGTCGACGAACTTATGAACGTCACGTTTTTCGTCAAATTTCGCAAAAAGTTGGAGAGCGATTCAACGATTTTGTAATGAGACTGCGAACTCAGGCCAACAGATGCGAATTTGATCAAGATGGTGGATCCGTACGTGACAGTATGATTATCGACCAAATCGCCGAAAATGCCTTTCTCCGGCTTTGAGAAAGAAGATTTTGGAAAAGGACAGACCATTGAGCGAAGTTGTTGCAATTGGGAAAACAATCGAGGATGTGGAAATGCAGTGTAAGCAGTTGGTTGGCGCACCCTCGGTTGAAACTGTAAACAACATCAGGTCGAATCAAAATCTCATTTTCCAAAAGATGCCGCAGTTCAACCAACCCGAAAACTGGTCTATGCTCCCTTCGAAGGAACGACAATTCCAGTACTCAAGAGCTCAACAGAGATCTTTCATGCCGGAATTCCGAGCAAATCAGAAAAGTTCATCTGGCGTTCGACCAAATCAGAAAACATTCGGAAAACGGACTTCGTTCATCGAAACCAGAATCTGTTTTAGCTGTGGACGACGTGGACATCTGAAAGGAAGTGCGGATTGCCCGGCACGAGACCAGCAGTGTGCGAAGTGTGGATCTAAAGGACATTTCGCAAAGTGGTGTACCAAACGGAACTTCGAGGGACCCAAAACAGAGCCTGTCGCCAAACGAATTAAAGCAGTTTTTGGAGAAGAAAGTTCCCGAAAAGAGCTATTGACGAGGGAAGAAAAGGAAGATGAAATTTGTTATGTTATGGGCCAGAATGTCTTTCAGTTCCAAATCGGGGGTGTTGGGGTCGAAATGGCTATAGACTCTGGCGCTGCTGCAAACCTCATTGATCTCGCAACATGGAACAAACTGCGAAAATCTGGAGCAAACTTCACTTTTCAGAAACAACCGGATCGCTCATTTAAAGCTTACGGGACAGAGCAGCCACTAAAGTTAGTTGGTATGTTTGGAGCAGTCATTGAAGCACAGGACAATAAAGCAGAGGCAACATTCTACGTAGCTGAGAACGGGAAACAAAATTTGCTTGGGGACAAAACAGCAAAGATACTAAAGGTTCTGAAGATCGGTTACAATGTCGGAGCATTACAAGAAAATGTTTGTTTTCCGAAAATGAAAGGAATCCTTGTGGAAATACCAATTGACCCCAGTATCAAACCGGTTCAACTACCGTATCGGCGAGAAAATTGCAAAGAAGCTGGAGTACCTCATGGAGCAAGATATCATCGAGCGTGTTGAAGAACCATCTCCGTGGGTATCGCCAATTGTACCCATACTTAAGGACTCAGGAGAAGTCCGTTTGTGCGTCGATATGCGTAGGGCTAATAATGCTGTTTTGCGTGAAACACATCCGCTACCAATAGTGGAGGAGCTTTTTGCTGGTATCAGTGGAGCGGTAAAATTTTCGAAGATAGACGTGAAGGAAGCCAAGTCGAAATATCGGAGAGGTCAAGGCCTATTACAACGTTCATCACGAAGCAAGGGTTGTTCAGGTAAAGGTTTGAGTAATTTCAGTTTATCGTTTTTCCTATGAATGAATTAAATAAAAGAAATGTTGAATTCTGAAAAACAAATATTTTTATTAGATACAAACGGCTAATGTTCGGGATAAGCTGTGCTCCTGAACTTTTCCAGAAAGTTATGGAGTCTGTGGTAGCCGGACTAGAAGGAGTAGTAGTATATCTGGATGACGTATTAGTATCGGGAAGAACTCAAGCGGAACACGACAAGAGACTGGAATTGCTCCTTAACCGCATGAAGGAGTATGGAATACTTTTGAACGAGGAAAAATGTGTCATTAACGTCAGCGAGCTTGAATTCCTGGGTCATGAATTATCTGAAAAAGGCATACGTCCAACAGAGAGCAGAGTATCGGCGATCAAAAGTTTCCGTGAACCTCGAAACGTATCAGAATTACGCAGTTTCCTGGGTTTAATTACATACGTAGGACGTTTTATTCCGCACCTAGCAGACAAAACAGAATCACTGCGGAAGCTATTTCGAGATGGTGAACGATTTGTTTGGACGGATTTGCACAAAGAAGCTTTCGATTCCATCAAAAGGGCAGTATGCGAATCAAATTTTCTGGGTTATTTCGACACAAAAGATCTATGCATATTGATTGCCGATGCAAGTCCGACTGGCTTGGGGGCAGTTCTCTTGCAACAGGACCAAAACGGAAATAACAGAGTCAGAGTTCGCTAGCAAAGCTTTAACCCCCATCGAACAGCGTTACTTCCAGACAGAACGTGAAGCCTTGGCTTTAGTGTGGGCGGTGGACAAGTTCAAGCTGTACCTCTTGGGAAAGCGTTTTAAACTTGTTACAGATTGCAAGCCACTGCATTTCCTTTTCAAGGAACGTGCCAAACCGTGTGCCCGAATCGAGAGATGGGTTATGCGTCTTCAATCGTACAATTTTGAAGTAGTGTATGAGCCTGGATGCTGGAACTTGGCAGATGCTTTATCTACACTTTCGGTTTCGGAAGCTACGGATTTCGACGTGTCCGGTGAGGCGTGTATATATCAGCTTGTGGTTCAGGATACACCCAAAGCTATGTCCTTGGAAGAAGTTGAAGCTGAATCTTGCAAAGATACGACATTTATGGCTGTTTCTGAAAGTTTAAAATCTGGCGTCTGGGAGGAAAATGCAAAGGCATTCAAACCTTTTGAAACAGAACTATGCGTATCCGGTAGTTTTTTACTGCGAGGCGACCGACTGGTTATACCGGAAAAACTCAGGCAAAGAGCTTTGGAGATAGCACACGAGTCACACCCAGGAATAGTAGTGATGAAACGGAGACTTCGCCAAAAAGTTTGGTGGCCAATGCTGGACAAACAAGTGGAACAATTTGTAAAACAATGCAAAGCTTGTTCGATGGTATCCACACTGGATCCTCCGGAGCCTATGAGCAGAACAGAAATGCCTGACCGACCATGGAAGGATTTAGCTGCAGATTTTGTTGGGCCATTGCCATCGGGACACAACCTGCTCGTCATAATTGATTACTTCAGCCGCTTTACAGAGGTAGTAATCATGAAACAGATAACCGCAACTCTTACGGTGAAAGCATTACATGAAACATTCTGTCGGTTCGGTATGCCCACATCGCTTAAAACGGATAATGGACCGCAATTCGTGAGCAATGAGCTGGACGTTTTCTGTAAGGAATTTGGCATCAAGCACGTTAGAACCACTCCATATTGGCCACAAGCAAATGGCGAGGTCGAAAGGATCAACCGATCAATTGGAAAACGTTTGAAGATCAGTCAGGAAACATACGGTTCGGATTTATTTATTTATTTATTTATTTCGTCAATCATTGTAGACTACAAGCTTAATGTATAAATTTACAGATATTGATACTTATATAGCATTTTATGTGTCATTAGATCTACCATTTAGGACTTTCCTTAGCAGTGGTCTTGACATAGTTAAATCGATTATTTCGCAGTATTTGTTATATATATTCATTAATGAGTTCATTGGTCCGTTTATTGCATATGAAGTTCGTAGCGATTTGAGCTGAAATATGTTACGTGATCTTAAATAGCGAAATGGAGCATAAAAATTTAGGCTCGCTAATAAATCTTCCGATTGAGTGCGTTGTGAGATAAGATCGTTTATAAAAGCTATACATGCAATTTCCCTTCTTTTCTTAAGAGTTTCTAAATTGATAAGCAAGCACCGGGACTCATACGACGGAAGAGGATAGGATGCCCATCCTAGTTTTCTTAGAGCAAAGAGTAAAAATTGTTTTTGTACAGATTCAATACGATTTGAATGAACATCTTGATATGGAGACCAAACAACGCTACAATATTCTAGTATTGATCTCACATATGACACATATAGAGTCTTTATTGTGTAAGGATCTTTGAAATGATAGCTGAATCTTTTAATAAAGCCAAGCATACTTTGAGATTTATGAATAACTGAATTGTAATGATCAACAAAGGAAAGCTTAGAGTCTAGTAATACACCTAAATCTCTTACTTTGGTTTGCCTTACCACTTGTTCATTGCCCAGCAAGCAGTTGAAATTGGATGGCTCGCGCTTCCTTGTAAAGGATATTATGTAACACTTTTTGACATTTATATCAAGTAGACTTTTTAGACACCAATTATGAAAAACATCAACCTCGCGTTGAAATTCTACTAAATCTGCCTTGTTCAATATTTCCATATATAACTTCATATCGTCAGCATAAATCAGAACTCTTAGTCGTTTTAAAATGAGAGTTACATCATTAACAAATAAAATGAAAAGTAAAGGCCCTAAATGTGAGCCTTGTGGAACACCAGATGTAGCATTGACGTGATTAGATATCTTTCCTTTAAACTGAACTGACTGTATTCTGTTTGATAAATATGATTCAATCCATGTCAGAAGTTCACTTGAAAATCCCGTGCGTTGTAGTTTGAAAAGCAATAGTTTGATGTCAACCCTATCGAATGCTTTGGTAAAATCAGTGTATAACGCCTCGACATAGTTTCCACGGTCCATAGCAGCAAAAGTGAAATTCACGAACTCAAGCAAATTAGTAGTTGTGGATCTAGATTTAAAGAAGCCATGCTGACTATTTGTAATACCATTTTTGACCTGATTAAATATTTTTTTATTTACAATGGATTCGAATAACTTTGGAATGCATGAGATAATTGCAATTCCACGATAATTTTTGATTTCGGAACGCTTACCGGATTTAAATATTGGTATTAGAAACGATTGCTTCCATTGCGATGGAAATACACCACTAGCAAGAGAGTTATTGAAAAGCCAAAACAAGGGCTTAACGAAAGAGGTAGCAAGTTTTTTCAAAAGAAAAGGAGGTATTCCATCCGGCCCTGGTCCCTTTGAAGAATCCAACCCTTCTAATGCAGTTAAGATCTCTTGCACTGCGATAGAGCTGACTGAAATATTACATGTATGTTCTGGCAAATAGTCGAAGTATTCTCGATCGAAAGAATCATTAAATGCGATATAGTTACCTTGAAAAAACTTGGCAAAATTATTGCAGGTTTCTTGACTATCACTACTAACAACCTCTTCAAACACCATACACGACGGAAAGTTATTAGTTTTCATTTTGCTATTGGCAAAACTGAAGAAAGCTTTTGGGTCACTCTTCACGTCATTTTCGATTTTCGTATTGTAACTCTCGTATGCGTTTTTAATTTCAGTATCAAGCAACTCACAAATGTTTATATATTTCTCTAGATTCTCCGCGGAACGATTTCTTTTATAAACTTTGTGCATTTTTTGTTTTCGGTTTCTTAACTTTTTTATGTCTCTCGTGAACCAAACGGGGTTTTTAGAGTTGTTCGTCATCTTTTTACGTTTCTTCGGTACTATTTCATCCAATATGGCGAATAACTTTTCGTTAAATATGTTCACACTACAACTCATATTCATATTGTTTTTTAATAAAGTTTGCCAATCCGTTTCATTGAGTTTGTTTTGAATACTATTGAAGTCACAATTTTTAAAATCGAAAACTAATTCAAATCCGCAGTCAATTGGTCGTGTGGAGACAGGATGATTCAACAATGAATATTCTATAGCGATATGGTGTTTCTCATTTTTCCATAAGGGATAAAGGGCTTTGTCTACATGAAAGTTCTCTGTGCAGCTGGTGAATAATAGATCTAAGTAAGCATTAAGTTCATTACACACGTGATTAACTTGATTTAATCCAAGTAGACTGGTTTTGTCAAAAATGAGCTGCAATGTTTCGTTATCACCGATGATAGGAAGCAACAATGATTCATTATCTACATCGACCATGAAATCAACTGAATTTTGATTGAAATCTCCATATATATGAATATGATTTTCAGGATTCATGTCATTTGCAACTACGTCTAAAGTATTGAAAAACTTCTCATATGAAGGCTTTTTTGCATGTTGTGGTGGGAAATACACTGATACAAATATATGAGTCTCGTTACCAAGGCGAACCTTAACCCAAACGTCATCAAATTCCTTATATTTGTTTGTTTCGATTAAATCAGCATCCAACTTAGTATTGACAGCAACGACTACTCCGCCACCAGATTTTTTATCACACCAAGCCAAGTTGCGATCACTTCTGAACACATTATATAAATTTCCAAACACTTCCTCACTTTTTATACTATCTGTCCAGCTTGTTTCGGTGCCTAATATTACATTGTACATGCAAGAATTAACTTTCTTATGTATTTCATTTATTTTATTGGCACCATGCATCCGGTTAAAATTTTGACAGTAAATTAATGTTTCGCTTAAAGTATTTTGATTTACCGGAACATCACGAATGACACTATCATTAAGTACCTCTTGCCACTCACGTTGTGAAGTCGTCAAGTCCTGTACAGCATCGGGAACCAGAGAAATGTTGTCATGTTTTTCCTCCAAAGGGTACGTCAATTCCGATGAAAATACGTGTGTCTACACGTACACGCTTCGCAAGATCCCGGTTGATTTGCTTCAGCTACGATGTGGTGTGAGTTTTTAGGGCCATCCGGATTCAGCGTTTCTCGTTTTTCAAATCGTATCGTCGGACGATAGTTAAGCGGTGGACGGGAAAATTGATGTTTTGCCGCCGCTAGAAGCTCCCGGTCGGGTGGAAGGTAATTTGAGTCTCTGTGATTCATAACAGAGTTGTCATGATCGTACCTCCGACTTCCAAAGACCGTGCGAGGAAGGTCAGTGTTGGACCTGCTGTCATATCGGCTTACATTTACCGGTCGGCGATTAATGGTATGGCAGTTTTTAAAGTTGCTGCTGGAACTCGATGGCATGCAATCGGTTTCACTATGGGGATTGCGAGTAGGTGTGGAGCGATTTGTATTATTCCGTTTGTTATGTCGGCGTGCTTGTTTTTTCCGTTTTCTGGCCCTTTCCGCTTGCTTTTGCTGACTTAAGCGGTGCGACGCACGTCGGTCATAGTCAGTCCAGTCAACTTTCCACACATCTTTTGACCCTAATTTGCGCCAACCGGAATTGGGCTTTATCGCAGTGTCAGTATTTTTGGCATCAGAAATTTTACATCGGTCTAGATCAGCAGCTTCAACTCCTTGTTGTGCCAATTCATGCAAAAGGCTAGTGGGAGAAGCCTCTTCTGTAAATCGCGCGTTATTAATATTTGTCTCCAGGCAATTAACCGCATTTGCCACTGACTTCATTTCATTCAAAATATCATTACCGACAGTATTGGCTAATGATTGTAGCTCTGACAAAGCATCAAGTGCTAGATTTGGCTGACTGGTGTTGTGTTCATTACAATGGGCAGCCATGTCAATAGTTAGACTGCTCAATGTCTGAACTTCGTTACAGATCTTTTTTAAATCATCACATAGATCTTTAGTTAAAGCCTCCACAAAATCTTCAATGTGCTTTTTTGTTGATTTCATGGATATATCAAACAATCCAGTTAAATGGTTTTTAACTGTCGTCAATCCATCGAGTTTGCTTGCCGGGCTATTTTCAACAACGCGTGTTAATGCCGATACAGCATTCACCAAGCTTTTCGATGTACTGTTGTTTATAGCGGTCACCGACTCCTTGAGCTGCAATTCCACGTTATCAAATAGTTCGCCCATTGCACTTAATTTCTTAAGATCTGCAGCTATCCGAAGATTGGAGTCAGTTTGAGCGTTAATTGATTCAATCAGCTGCTGCTGCTGATGGAGCACCTTGCGGGTGTCAATACCAGTTTTTAAATTGTGCTGGCACTCGGCACAAAGGGGAACCATGTAAGACAAAATATAACTCTCTTGATGCCGCTGCACTCCTATGCAAGCAGCGTGATAACTTTTAAAACAAAACTCGCACTTCCAAAGGAAACGGTCGTCGCTGATACTACACGCTTTTACACTACACTGCATTTTAACGGACGCGCGCGACGTTTGCAAATAAAAAAAAAATGTAATTAATTATGGAGCGCTTAAAAATGCGACTGCCCCCGGTAACCGATAGAACTGTAATTTTGATTGGAAGTGGGACCTTCGTATGTTCGTTCTGATGCACAACTCAACTCCACATTCCACTACGGGGGTAGCGCCATCCACATTGATGTTTGGGCGTGTTTTGAAAGACAAATTACCGGGGTTGATGACCAGAAGCTACAACATACTGGAGGAAGTCAAGAATCGTGATCGGGTAAGAAAAATGCGAGACGGGGATTATGCGGACCAGCGACGGATGGCCAAAGCTAGTGACATAGAAGCCGGAGATACTGTTATTGTAAAACGGATCCATAAAGAAAATAAGCTGTCGACAACCTTTAGCCCAGAGGAATTCATAGTTGTTGATAGAACCGGTTCAGATGTAACAGTCAAGTCAAAGGAGTCGGGAAAAGAACTGCACCGAAACACAAAACATCTTAAGAAACTGGATGCAAGAAACAACACTGATACAACGAAAGAGAAGCGATGCCCAGACGACGACGATAAGGAAGCTGAAGTTCCAGTCAACCCAAGCATCCGGAACCCGGAGACTGGCCCCGAGAGTCAAGACCAGACGAATTACAGACCACGTCGAGAAGCGAAACGGCCAGCGTACTTGGAGGATTATCAAATAAATAACTTTAATAATTCGTAAAGAAAAAGAGGAATGTAGTGTCGCTCTTATTCCTAATATAGCTTGAATGTGTAAAAACCTTGAGATGATTGTACCTTCAAATACAAATACCTTGGAGTGTTGCATTATGTGTACATTGTAGAGTTGGTGTGTAGAATTGGAATAAAGGATCAATTGTATTTCGTCGCGCAACCAAGGCACATGTGTTCTGGTGTTCTATCCGAAGTCCGATACAACAATACCCATCTGTTATTCTCGGTGTTATCTGTTTACAGACATTCGTATGAACACACTCCAACGGCCTTGTTGTTCTTGGTGGACGTCCATGGACTATAGTTGAACGGAAACCGGATCATTTTGTTCTCAGCACATCACTAATAAAGTCCGTATTCACCATTCACTTTGCCCAATCTATCAACCATCTGGTTCTGTTTCAGCCGTTGTACGTTTTTGAAGCTTAAGTGTCCGAACCGTTTGTACCATAGCTTCAGATCTTCTCCGCATATAAAGCATTTCCTTCTCGTTCTTCTCAACGGTTTTTCTGCAAACGCTGATACTAATCCATCCGAAACACCACAAATGAACTGCTCTCTCCTTCAGATTGCTTCTGTTTTTCACCCAATAATCGTACATTCACAGTGTCCAGCTTCAGCTGATCGTTTCCAAGATTCTCCATAGCGGTAGTCACATCATCAGGACATCAAGGAACATTTAACAGCTGAGTTACGTCATCCAAGCGGTGAAAATGGCTTGAAACGGTTTTCCTTCTACCATCTCAGCGTTGCCAAGAAATTTCGAATGCAGGTTGACTTTACAAAACCCTTCTTCACAAACGTATTCGCCTGGGACGTCCACATCTCCTGCGCAGTATCCCTGTCACGCATATACTCCAAAAGACGCTACCAGAAGAGCCTTTAAATACTATTCAGTCCTTTTCACGCAGAGCTGCGCTACATTCAAGGGTACATCCTTCGTGAGGATCTCCTTCACACCGTGAGCGTTCATACTCGGAATCTCCACACGTCGCATTCCTCTCCCACATGCTTTCCAGTCTTGAAATAACTCGCTTTATTTTCAGTGGCCTTACACAACTGGGCCCATAACCTTTAGAGAAAAACCTGTGTTCGGTAACAAGGTTGCTGGTTCAATTATGCTAAGTTTTTCATTAATTGACTGGGTATAAGCAACATCTTGGTAAATCAGCGCGCTGGCGTGTCAACTGCTCCTACGATTCCACTCTTCAGGGAGATTCACTCCTGCATCAACTTTCTTGGTGTTTTAGGGGCTTTTCTTTTTGCCCTTGGTTGGTCCTTTAGAATGCTTGACTTCTTCCTCCTCAGCTCTTATTAGATGTCGACTTTGCAGCCGTCTTTTGTTCTGGCTTCCATGGGTCAGATGCCTGTGATCAGCTACTACGATGAAGTCTTAACGATAACCGCGTAAGACTCCCTCCTCCTCGTTGTTCTGTTTATTTCAGATTTTCTTAACCTGTCGGAAGGAGAACACAACGCCCGTCTGGAACTTGAGAACACCGGCTTCATGTTTGTTAGTAGGGCACTGACGATTGATAGGCTGATGCTTGCCACGGCAGATGTGCCTGAGCAAACCCAACACCTGTTTTTGACTTTCCTACTTTGCCCAAATACATAACAGTTGTAACTGTATGTGTATGAGTTGTAGATAGAAGGGTCGAGTGGAGTAAATCAACACCATACTTGACCGTTTCCGGGAAGCTGGTATCCATCTTTTCCCCATAGTTATAGTTGCCAATTCTTTAACAGCTAGTGCAACTTGTGTTGCACACTGTCTCCTTAAAACTCGCTTGGGAATGTTGCCAATCTCTTTGTATGAGATTACACAACTTACTTGGTTAAAGATAGGGTGAGAGCAAATCCTAACTTAAATCCCATTGAATAATACGGGGACCTGCTAAAGCTTCGCAGCCTTGGCAAGATCACTGACCTCATGACCACGTAGCGTAATCCACTCTACAATCCGCATGGGGTTTGAAGTTGATCCAGAAATTTTTGAACTGCCTTAGTTATGGCAAGATGGTCCCACACTATGACTGCCTTTATGAGGATAACAGTCCATTCGGTCCATGCTTACTTTAGCAACTTTCTGAAGAAAATCCTTAGATGCTTTTCTGGAGATAAATCTGAATGAACTTTTGTTATAGCTTCGACGAATTTGTTTATATAAGATGAATGTGGTACAGTAGATATCCTGTTGAGAAATGCGTAGAAAAATTATTCGGAGGAATTCTTGAGTCATGCCTGGAGTAACTCCATGATACATTTCCGAAGGAATCTCTGCTCAATATCCCGAAGTATCCCATAAATGTAAAAATGACGCAATCTCAGAATGAAGCAAAAATTCAAGATTTTCTTCTTGGACAAATTTGTAAAACGTTCTAGAAGCATGCCGGCAGTTCCCTGGTAAAGTAATTATGACGAGACTATAACTTACCTTGTGAAAATTGGCTCCCCGCGTCAGCACGTACCGGCCCTCCTGGTGGGC